>NC_054749.1:35442999-35742999 GCF_018143015.1 Lytechinus variegatus
CTTGGGGGATCGTCTTGCGTGATTCATAGAAACTGTGTTAGGGAGAATGGAACCAAATAACTCGTAATCACGCCTTCCCGTTTCTAGTTTTCTATAATTCAGTTGAATCAGAATAAAAGCCGAATTTCGATAGAAACTAATCTACACACAGAGCTAGAATCGTTCGCCTAAAACATATCGAATGTCTATTCAAAAGGTCATTTTGACCATTAGCACCAAAAAAGCGTGGTAAAACACGATTTTGTTGTATTAATAATTCATTTTGTTGAAATCCTCTACGAAAGACAAGGACGATCACGTCATAATGCAAAGATCAGTTCTGTTTCAGAGTTTTGGATTTCACTCATTTCTCTCCTGAATACATAAGGCATTAGCGATTCTTCTATATTTCTCGTTTTATTCGTATCCCCTATTTCTCTTGTCCATTTTTCAAACATGACTTGATTAGGACAAAAACCACATGATGACAGCGTGGAGTACTGCAGTGAAAATTCTCAGGAATAATGTTTTTTGTATCACTTGTCTAGTCAACCCATTGCAATTAAAATTATACAATGATCGGAATGATCATGTTGGTTTGGTATTGGTATTGGTGGTGATTTTTGGCCCGATTGCTAAGAAAGAAGCACGAATGCTTCCAAGCAAGCAACCAGAGGACCGACGGCGTAGAGTCCTCTCCGAAGGACCTGGTACTGAGGATTAATGCCTTACCAAAGGGCACTAGCGCACCAAGTGGGAATCGAACTCGGGTCACCGGAATACGAATCCCCGCTCTATCGACTGAGCTATCGCGCCTCCATGGGGGATAGAATGTCTGGATGTGGAGCCAATAATTACATGTTTTGATATAAGAATTGAGACAGGGATTGAATCTTAAACAAAAATGCACTCTGCAATCTGATCACTTTTACCTGCAGGCTTATACATGTAGTACTCATAGGTGCCGAATGCAAGAGATTTGCCACTTTTTTGGTGCCATTCGGTTGTTTACCGATGGGCATGTGTTGTAATCAACCAAAATGGATCATTATTTAAAGGTCAAGTCCACCTCAAAAAAACGTTGATTTGAATCAATGGAGAAAAATCAGATGAGTACAATGCAGAAAATTTCACCAAAATCGGATGTAAAATAAGAAAGTTATGACATTTCAAAGCTTTGCTTAATTTTAACAAAATAGTTATATGAACGAGCCAGTTACATCCAAATGAGAGAGTTGATGATGTCACTCACTAACTATTTCTTTTGTTTTTTATTGTTTGAATTATACAATATTTCAATTTTTACGAATTTGACGATTAGGACCTCCTTGCCTGAAGGACAAAATGTTAAAATAATGGAATTCCATGTGTTCAGGGAAGAATGAAACTTCATTTCATATGGGAATGACGCCAAATATTTCATATTTCATATAATAAAATACAAAATAAATAGTGAGTGATGTCATCAGTTCCTCATTGGCATACCGACCGGGATGTGCATATAACTGTTTTGTGAAATGAAGCGAAACTTTAAAATGCCATAACTTTCTTATTTTTCGTTCGATTTTGATGAAATTTTCAGTGCTATGCTTGTTGATTTTTTCTATTTTTTTTCAAATCAAGTTTTTGTTGGGGTGGACTTGTCTTTTAATGTTTAACAAATATATTGTAGTGTTATGTTTAAAAAAATATTTTTATGAAGTTTTATTTTCAATCACTTTCTATGACTGACAATGCCAGAAGCAAGGACAATGTGGTCTATGTTTCGATTTCAAGTCTCCATCTCGGGAATTTCCAATTATATTTAAACAGTTAAATAATCCAATGTGGCTCATTTCATACATGTATGCTGCTTGAAATTGTCGAGTCTCTGACATGCCAATTACGTCACCACCCTAGGTTTTTTTTAACTCGTCTTATTACACAAATAACGTGGAAATAGAAGCAATGTTTTTAAGAGTATCACGCTATTAGTATAGAAGAAACTCTTCAATAATGATAGTTCAATGCGCTAATTGGATGTACGTGCAAAAGTAGTCGAAGAAGGTTTTGTTTAAGGCTTAAGCAAAGGGCGCAAAATCAATGATTTTCTACTCAAAACTTGCCAAAGTCCGTTTTCCATTGTCAAACTATAAGCTTACACACGTTTGGCCATCGGTGTGCATACCGTAAAAGCAGCGATTTGCAAACATTTTTCAGCTTAATACATTGCCCATAGAGACCGTTATGTATTTCGTCATAGAATTATAATTGCTTTAGCAGGTTTTCTAGGGCGTTTGTTTTCATGTAAGGAAGCCTGTTATGTATGACTAAACACATTTAACGACTACTACTATACACACACACACACACACACCTTCATATAAGTGTGGATATATATGTACATGTATATATATATTATATACATTATTATATAATCCATATTTGGATAGCGCAAAACACCATGTTAAGAGTGCTCGATTACATAGGAGCAGTAAACAAACAAGTAGAAATTAGTGTAAATTCATGCACTACGGATCTGTTTCGTAGGAACAGCAAGAACGCTGCTCCCACTCTTCAGGTACAAAGTGAAGTGATTTAGTGTAGGTTATACAAGTTCATTTATGAGAAGTTCATGAAAGAGTGCGACTAAGGAGGCATGACCAATACACAATAGATTACAGAGGTTTAAGCTCCATTATTAACAGTTCGGCGGATTAAATTAATCTAAGGTGTCGAATTGGATTAAGGCGATTATTTGATGTTACACGGGATGCATTTGGTCTGATGTCGGCAAGGTGTCGTCAATTCATTTCTACAATGCAAAGAGCCTAGATCAGTGTGACATATTATGAAACACTTTTCATAGATACAGTGGTTACCTCTTTTTGAGGCAGTTGAGTAAGCTTTGCACTTCTCCAATATTTCCCAATGGATGGAATATGATGTGTTGCTGTCTTTTAATGTCTGGACGTGTTGACTGAGGGCGGTGTCGTTCCTGTACTGCTTGTTGTTGGAGCTGCTTTTGTGTCCGTTATATCTCCTTTTGAATGTGTTCTCGGTGTGACCAATATATTATGTTTCAATGTTGTGATTGTCCTCTCTTGTGACTGCGGCTTGGTAGACAACGCTCTTGGTGAGCCATTTTCTTTCAATTGGGCGCTGTGCGGGGTTTCTGCAGTTGCATTCACGGGTGTTTTCCATTGTGTCGTCTTGTGTTCTATGTTAGCGAAGTACCTGTTTATTGTGTGCTGAGATTGCTTGCTTCGTATTCGACATCCAACCGTAGCTAATTTTGACTTGTGTTGCGTTCGATGACTATGAATAACCCAACCAGGTGCCCGTTGCAGAAAGAGTTGCAATCAATCGCAACTCTAAAATTCATGCGCAACTTGATTTTCAACCAATCAACAGCGCGCATTTGGGACTTGCGATTGATTTTTTGACTTGCGTTTAAACGCAACTCTTTAGGTTCATTACAATCATCTTGTTTTCAAGGTTAATGGTGTTGTCCGTTGTCCTCCAGTGGGACATATATATATGTATATATCCACTTGGTATGGGGTTGTTTGAGGTTTCTAAAAGTGCTCAATGCCGGGGCAGAGCAAAATATATATTTTCATACCTTGGTCAGTTCGGTCTACTACTGTCGGTTTCACGCTTTCGGCGATCTTCAGGCAGACTGATAATTTGACGACTTGCTTGGTTGTGTCTGCGTGCTGCGATGGGTCGTCACACCTGATTGGTTTTGGGAGGGTCTTTGCCGATGTCTGTGGCGGCACTTTATTTCAGACCTTTTGTTGAGGCACTCTTTGTTGTTGGTGATAATTATATACTTCTCTTCTAGGCAGAGATTGCAGAGCCCACTCTTTTTTAGGTTAGTGTTAGACTTCTTCAACCAAGTCGTCAAATCATCATTCTGCCTGAAGACCGCCGAATGCGTGAAACCCACGGTAGTAGACCGAACATACCAAGGTATGAATATATAACTCACTCATTATCACGGAAAAAAAGAACAGTGACTTTCAATATTGTGTCATTTGCAACTTTTGAATTTTGAATTGCCCCACATTTCAAGGCACTGCACCTCCATGTGAACCATAATCATATCATATCGGGTATCATTTTAAAGAAAAATAAATGCTCTATTTTTTTATATTATTAACTTATTGATATTTACTGAAACCGAGAAGGGATTATCGATCAAAGTCAAATTTCCAAACCTATACACACACACACACACACACATATATATATATATATATATATATATATATATATATATATATATATATATATATATATATATATATATATATATGTATGTATGTATGAGGGTGTGTGTGTGCTCGTGTATGTATGTATTCAAATGATCTACCTATTACAATTCGTCAAAGAAGAAAATAATCCTACAGGTAAAGATGATACAATATTCACGGGAGAGAAGATGACAACAGTATTATATGTCCATTATAACGACTTAGTGGAAGATTGGCTCGTATCTTGCGCTTACTGTAAAATGACGAACAATCGCATATTGGGGCGAGTTTAAAGGTCAGAAAATCATATTTCTAAAGCCGCCCGAACGTTTGAAGTTAAAAATACTTAATGCAGCGCGCGTTTGGTAATTACATGGCCAATCTCTTAAAAGGTACAAGAAACCTGTCTTATTCTCTTTCTCAAATTAGGAAAAGAATGGAAGAAAATGCCATAATGGAAATACAATTTTCGCACAATCCAGTATCGTTAAAGAGGAAGACCTTCAAAATTGCTTTCAGGGTGTGCGACGAGCTTTTCTACTGGAAGGAACTTTCAAGCACAAAAAATAAGATAAAAAAAGAAGATAAAGAAAATGCTTGATAATATTAATCAAAGGGTTCTCTCCTGGTAGAATATCGTAATTCAAAATTTTCTCAAAAAGAAACAATATAATCAGCTAAACCTATCAGCAAAACCAGTCACATTTTCTTTCATAAGAAAATCTAAAAAAATATCACGAGTATGTGCATGGAATCTTTCTTTCTGCATAGAGTAGAGTCTTGCTAATTGAATAATAGGATATTCAAACCAATAAGGTTGGATTTAAGATAAGTAAACGCTTGTATGTTTGGATCTTGAACTGTATATTAGTATCTATATGTATATTCATATATTTGAGAGAAAAGAAATCACGTAATAGGGAAGGGAATCTACCTTCGCTAGGAGAGATTTTTCATATCCTTCGACCATTTAACCGGCATTATGAGCAAAAACAGTTCTACAGATAGAAACAAAACAAGATATACCCTGTCAGTGTGTTCTATCAAAACAACAGGGAGTGAATCTCCCGACTTTCCAGTTAAAATCTTTATCAAGACCATTTGGCCACTGATTGCTCGTTGCCTGAGAACAGTTGTAATAAAAGGAGGTATAGGAAACTGCAGAAATGAATCGGGAATTAATGCCTGTAGATATTTTCATTAAATGTCGGATACTTCCTTTTCCCCGGCAGTGTTAATTTCTTTGTGATAATACAACCAGCAAAGTAGGTTCATTACTTTTTAGTAACCTGTCTTAATCGATATAAAGGTTATTATTATGCTTTACTTACTCTATGCCTGATCATTGAAGGCAACAGTGTTTATTACTGTTACACATTCAATCTGATTTTAAATTATATTCATTGTTATTAAGAGATAAATCGGTTAAGGGCATTATTGCTTTGAAAAAGTAAAGTGGGAATAATTTATCCGAGGTTGGACTGGTAATGACTATTTTCCCCGATGGGCGAAGCCCCGAGGCAAAATAGTTATATTGCCAGTTTAACCGAGGATTATTAATTCCCGCTATGCTTTCGAAAGAAACGCCTGATATATTTGTTTTATTAGTGCAGTAGATTGATTATCCTATTTATACAATTAATTGTTGTTTGAAAGAGAGGTATTACGTGAGAGAGGGAGAGAGATAACAAGGGAGAGAGGAATACACAAAGATGGAGAGAGAGGGGGGTGGGGACACAAAAATATCTTTTGCTGGGAGGGGGCTATTAAAATGTAGAATTGAGCGTATGGCGGATGATGAAGGTAACAATCTTAATAGGTATGGTTAACAATTTTGTATTACATGTTCAGTGAAGTCATACCGGTTTCGGTTTCACATTTTTCGTCTAATATCCATTCATTCCTTTTCTCAAATTCAGTGAATTAACTGTAAGAATGAACACTGGAAAAACTGATTCCATATAAAAAAAAAATTGGGAACATGAAAAAAAAACACGATACGATAGGTTGAATTGCGAAAAAAAATCTAATAATTATTGAAATTATGCTTAATAAATTTGAACTTTATACATGTACATGTGCAATGACTAGGTAATTCCACAATGGGAATTTCCCTTGTAAATAACAGAATTTTCATTCATTATAGATACCTCGTGTAATTGAATGGGATTGGTGATGAGAAGCAAGAAGCGTTGCTTCTCTTGCAATTGAGAAGCATTGGCAAGTGCCCATGTTGATGGAAGCTTGCACCAATGGATGAACACCTAAAGACACGGACAAGACTTATGAATCAGACGTGACAAGTAAAGCACTGATACAACATTTGAAACTGATACGTGAACACGATCGTAGTATAGTACCTCTATTGGGAATACAAACATAATATATCATTTCGATGTTACAAATATTATTCCATTCTCCAGCTCATAATGATGACATTCAGTTTCAATGCGAATTTTGTTCTCCCTAATTGGAATGAATTGGGCGACGCTACGTCTTGCGTAAACCATTGTTTGCTTAATTTCCAAACTTATTTCAAATAAATCCAGTCTATTGTGGCATTTCAAAGTCTGTCTGTATTATATTACATTTATGCTAGGGATTGTTTTCCCTCTGTAGATTGATTACCATTTGTCGAAGAGTGAAGAATCGGTATTATGAAGCAATAATACGTGTGGCAAATGAGGTATATTTTCACAATGTAAAAATGACAGAGGACAAATAAATGATTAACGAATCTCCGACAACTTAAACAATCACTAAGAATGAAAACACGATGAATTATGAAAACGACGCTTTTTAACCTCCATCCTAGAAATGATTTTTGAGGAGCTCGTGGTAGATCTAACAATAATTTTATCATAAATTCTTGACCGCACAAATCGCAAATTCTAACGTAAGTTGGATAACCTATGCCAATACCACGACCAGAACAAAACTGAGAAAATAAGAGAAAAAAAGTCCCTCTGAAGTTTTGACGACCTAAAATACAGATGTAGGCCGGGTATTTCTACTACTATAGCGACAAAGTAGTTCTAGGGATGAATATTTTTACCTCTCGGGGCGACGTTTACTTTACTCCTGAAACTAGGTACAAACGTCCGGATATAAATCCACCTGACTGAATAGCATGCGAAGCTTTAGGCCAGTGCAGCGAGATCTTGCTATAACATAACTTGATTATATAGATAAATGCTTGCACTGAAGTGCAAAACTACATTACTTTTGATTAGTTTTAACTTTGCTATATCGATTCATCTTTAAATACATATTTCTGGTATGAGACATTCACAGATAAATATATATATTTTTGATGAAATCTGCCTTAAGATAAAAAAGAGCTAATCAAAAACTTTCAATTTCTTAGTAATGATACATGCCTTTCAAAATTAGTTGAAGTTTCAAACCAACATCGGACTTTTGCACCTAGCACCTGTTTTTATTACGATGACTTGAATCTTTTGATTTATCACTAGTTTATTCATGTTTTATTGGAGCACAACTGCTTAAACAAATAGTTGAACGTTGTTTCGAGGTGTTACTATCACACAGTCCTACAACCTTATACATGTTATAGATCGACTGGTCTGCTTTAGCGCGTATATATATCTGATGACACGAAGAGGATTTCATCAATGTCTGGCATGTTTCAAATCCGACGATTTTCCTTGATTTTGGTTGGTTGAGAAGCATTAGGGATACTGTCGGATAAAAAAGGACTTAAATAAAACGTCCGACAAGTCCTATCGTGAAACGCTCCCACGAACAAACCCACACCACCCGATACCCTCCCTACTCACGACTTCACAAAATAAGAATAGTTTCCCCCAAGCACGTATATCCAACACAAGCACATAATGTTGACTATTTCAATAGCGTTAGCGTTTTATGAAATTACTGTAGTTCAGGTATGCCAAATGAAAATCAAATTAATCGATTATTTTACAATCATTATTAAATATATATACATTTCTTTTGTCTTGACATGCTTGATGGATAGATTTAATGAAGATGAATGTTTTCCTCTGGCTTACTATGATTACTAGACTTTAGAAAATGGATTATACACACACACTGATAGTTCTGGCTTTTCCATTTTAGTAATAATGGATATTATAATCTACCTCTATATCATAACTTGTCTCGAAGCCAACGGCAAACCATCCCGATGATTAAAATGGATAATGACAAACGCCTCCAACTTTTTTTTACAAACAATGTATCTGTTTCGCAAGGGACACCAGTTGGTAGAATCCAACATGTCCAAGTAGTCTCAAGTAAGCGTCATTATTAGAAAACTCTGCTGATTATATTTGTAGAACTTTAAGCGATAAATGATACTGCTATGATTAAGAAATGTTACATCTTCAATCATCTTTCTTTTAAATTTACAAGCTCGTTTCTAAAAAATATATAAATATGTTACCATTCTTTACTTAATACATAACGAATTTGTCGAGGAAAAGCAATAAAATGAAGCGACACTTCCAGCATGTGTATGCTTTAACAAACTGCCGGATAAAATTCAGCCTGAATGCAAGTCTATTGGTCTTACACACAAACCGTTCTGTTCTGGATTAAAAAAAAGACCTGTAATTAAAGTCTAAAATTGAAGGTTCAAGGGTCGGAAATTGTCATTAATTTTGTGTGTTAACATCGGACTACATTTAGTCAGAACTGGGTTTGGCAAAAACCGACATAACTTCCGGATCAATATTAACTGGTATCTTTTACCCGGGTTATATTAGGCCTATTATTTATTCCCAGCATTTCGCAACAAAAAATATATATGGAGGACGTTTATTTCGCGCAATCTGATTTAGATCACCAAACACACTAGCATGAGAGACACTAACTGTCACACTGTATTTACATTGTCTGCTTAATTTCAATATAACTGAAAACGAACACGAACTACCAAAGTGATGCTATGGATTTATTAATCCATATTTTTGTCTGGATGGACCGACATTGATACGGTCACCATAGCAACCAACCATCGGCTCCCTAATGAAGTCAAATATCAAACAAATCATTTACAAAGTGGGAAAGATTGGTACCTAGAATCGACCCATTTTCATTATTTTAGCCTTATACATCATCATCTCGATATACCTAAATCTACCTCGCTCAGAAGACTATTATAGTGGAATCAGCATTATTGATAGGGGAAATTTGTTACCCCCTTTCCCTATTACCCCAACACAAACCAGCATCGTCGCCCCCTTCCAAACATTGCATCAATTTACATAGAGTATACTAATTGTTAACACTCCATCAGCGGTATACGTTCGCATAACGTTCGTCCAATATTGTAAAATATTAAAAGTAAAAGAAACACGACAATACTGATTCCAGTATAAAATTTACTGGTTACGCCGCAAAATTGGAGTCTTCTCCTAGTATGAACATTTTTCTGTTGCGCTCAATTTCCGGAGACTGGTAAAATATTAAATTTCAATCGCTCGTATTCCCATTCATTTATCGAAATTGACTCTGGAGAAAGAATAAAGGAATCAAAGTAAACATTCAATGGCTGCATGGCCATGGCGAGTTAAATAAGCTTCGGAGGTTTTATATCTGGAGCTGAGCCGGCAAAATTAGGTATCACATTTTCGAAGATGAGACATATGAGATCGTTTCCAATTAACGTTTTATTACTGCACTGAATGGTTTGTAACAGAAACAGATATTGGATTGATTCCGTGAGCGAACAGCTGTATGTGTTAAATGTAATTGGTGGCTCGAGAGATGATTGTTGGAATGATTTGATGAAGGACGATATAGGCGTGCATTGTATCCACTATTCATAGAAGGTAAAATATTATTTGTAACATTATAAAGGTAGGTTGCGATTAAATGAACTTAATCATGAACACGATCCACAATCAAGCAATCAATAATACTGCTTCTGCTGCTACTGCAATTACGGCTTCAACTTCTACTACTACTTCTACTATTCCCACTACAACTATTACTACTACTACTACTACTACTACTACTACTACTACTACTACTACTATTATACTACTACTACTACTATTATACTACTACTACTACTATTATACTACTACTACTACTACTACTACTACTACTACTACTACTACTACTACTATACTACTACTGCTACTACTATTATTTCTTCTACTGCTGCTGCTACTACTACTACAGTAGTAGTTCTAATACCATTACTGCTACTACTGCTACTAAGGCTACCACTTATACTTCTACGAATGCTACTGTTGACCACGACGTTAACGATAAAAAAAATACCTTAATGAGTAAACATGTATATATTTTTTACCTAATCAATAGTGTCTCTCATTGTCAGGTCAATTATATATTATATCATATAAATCTCTTTAGTTAAGATAGATTTAAGTAAAAATAGCTCTAAACAAGCGCAGCTAAATATATCAATATAAAAGTTGCGCTATACAAACTAATGGTTATAATTATGATTATTATTACTATTATCATGATGATTATTTTTATTATTATCATTATTTTTATTATTATTATTAAATATTTGGCAAAGCAAAAATAAAATATTTGGGGCACATTCAAGTACACATTAAATGAGATTGGAACTATTTCTTAATCTTCATTAATTGCTCACTAATTTCACTAATGGCACATTATCAATGTGATTTTTTGTTTGCAAAAACAACAATTTACAAAAAAAATTATCTCTTTCTAGCGGTTTTTGTTTCAAAATCTATGGCATTTTCTTGTTAACTTGATATTGCATTCACTCTCGCTGACAAATATTATTCAATAATTTCATTTATTTTCTTGTTATTGAAAGTACCTTTTGGGGTTGTTATTTAATCATGATATGCAATCGATTAACTACAAATAACGAATCACCAAAGAAGTTTACCTAATGTCATTTAGAGAAGTTTCTTTATTTTTTTCCGTAGTATTTCAGTAAAGTCATTACAATTCTCTCCCCGACAATGCCACGATGTGACATGGTTTAGAAGGACTAACTTGCTTATTCTATATAATTCCTTATATATAAGAGCCTAAGGCAAAATAAACTATAATTGTAATTGGATGTGTCTTTCCGTGAGATAGAGAATCCACGGGGAGCTCAAGTAAACTTCAATTATCATATAAGCAACGGGCATCGTTTCTCATCGGTGAAACACACAGAAGGGATCGGAGTTTAACACAAGGTTTCCTTGTGTTAAAGGTAGACAAATATGGACATTCAACATCTGCTTGGACAAAAAATATCAAAATGCAGCAGAAAACATTCAAACTTTAGTCTTTGAAATATAAGAAGAGATTGGTAAACAGTCTGAACCTAAATACTGCATTTTGTTTGGGAATCCTACTCAAACTCATTCCATGAAATGTGAATAAAATGATAACATGATCGAATCAGTTTAGGCCTGTATGTCTCCATATCTATATAAATATGATTACAAACCCCAAATGGATAGCTTAATACTTAACTAATCTGCAATATCTATTCCACATTTGATTGCGATGTGATCACTTGAGAAGAACACAACTTTGTCTTTAAACTTTGTTAAGTAACTCGTTGTCCTAATCAGCCCCAAGCGCTTCGATACATTACTGGATTAGTATACGTAATTGAACATAGGGCGATCTCGATAGTATTCCCATGTGAATGGGTTTATGTGAGAATGGTAAAATAGAAGATTGTAGCCTCTGCGATTGGATTTTTAATATGGGTCGGTTACACAAGCCTGCAATGAGCATGGCTTTATGGTACTTTATAATAATCAATACAATGACAGATACATATACAGGGGGAGGAAAGTCAACGCTCTTTCCGAATTCAAGGGGGTACTGTTTTAATTGGCTATAGACATGAGAATAGGAGAATAAACATGACGAAATAAAGAAAAAAAAAACGTCCTGGCAATGAATTATATAGGGTAGGTAAATTGTACTAAACTGTACTATGTTTACGTGTGTGTGGGTGTGTGTGTGTGTGTGTGTATGTGTGTGAGTGTAATCAACAAGCCTAAGGGTTGGAGAAAACACCTAAAAAGGTATCGTTGAACATGATGATTTGCTGATATTATGTAACTAATTATGATCCCCAAATCAGATAAAAAATTATTCCACATAACCTGTCCTACATCTCGAACTAGAGAGAATCATTTATAATAAATTCAGTTTGCCCTGACATTTTGTACCATTAGTGTCTGGACTGATGGATGAATTGAAATATCTTCACGACAGCTTTGTTTTCCCATGTCACAGGTAAGGGTTAACCTTAAGGGTTTGAAATATAATTTATGAAACATACTTTGCAACGGACGGGGAAAGGATGATTAAAGAAAATGCGTTTTTAGTGCTCAAATTCAAGAACCGAAATATTCACGGTTTGTGTTTCTCATTAGAGAGAAAGAGGGATAAAAAGAACATTCGCATTTTCTTCCAGTCTATTGCAAACGCCGGAATAATCAGTTTTGAATTTTATTTTTTTTTACATCTTTGGCGCCTTAGGTAAATGGTGAGCGTTCCATTTAGGGTATTTGAAGATTGAAGGTGTTAAAGTTATTGAAAGTCTGTGCAAAATCTGTCTCTCTCTCTCTCTGGGTGTTACAATGTACCATCGATCACCCTTCGGCAATCACTACGTTTAGCCATGTGGGTATGTTTTAACTCACGATAGCTGTCCTCACCACCGTACTACGTGCGTTTCTCTCTCTTTCTCTCTCTCATCCGAAACTCTTTCAGCGTTACCCGCAAAACAAATCAGAAATAATGTCTAATGGCGGTGATCGATAATTTTCCCGAGATTTTACTTTTTATGTTGTTGTTGTTGATTGATTTTCACTTTTGTTTTGATGTTGATTCAATCAACCAATCAAGCATGCCAACCGTACTTCCTTCGTGTAATGCATTTTGGTTTTAACATAATGTCGAAAGCATAAGAAAACTTACGCTATGTGGTATTGTGTTCATACTATCTCTGCATTATTGAACGAAGGGTATACACGTACGTTGAACAAAAATTTAAAAAACAATTTCTAATAGTTTTTTTGTACAGGTTTATCATATCATTGCTTTTGGCTATTTCAATGTATTATACATACACTAAACTATCTCTTCTGAGCCAATTAGATGCAAGAGATTAAAATCGTTGTTGCTGCCATTTGTTGCTATATGTAATGCTCCAGGGATTGCGCTTTATTTTCCCAGCTTGGAATGACCACGAATAAAAAGAAAAAAGAAATTGGTTACCCCATGAAATGTTTGTGTTTTTATAATTATGTTTTTTAATCCTATCTAGTTTTACAATAATGGCGAATAAGATTTCTTATAAAATGACAGTATAACTCACGCTCGTCTCTCCATGTCGGTAAAATATATCGCGAAAAAATGATGATGATGTGATTCTTATTATTCTTACAAAAAATCTGAGAGTTTGTAGTCAACAAATATGTTGGACTCGAATCTGAACGATACACAATTTAAAAACAAAATAGTATTTGTGCATTCATTCTTCATTTAACTTATATTCAAATGAATTGAACTGAAAATTATTTATTTTTTGTTGTATTCCAGGCAGTGCTTACTATCGGACTTCAGGACTAGGAGCCCTAATAGCCCCACCTAAGATCATTGTTACTCATATCTGTTCAGGTTTATTACCAACAATGCAACATTCTGCCTCTTGAGGTATTGTGATAACAGGCCAACCCAAATGCTCAATATATCGCAATAATCGCAAAAGATATTTTCAGTAAAAAATACACAAATAAAATCTAAGGCTAATTCAACCTATGTAATATAAATGGATATCGTTAGTGGGATATTTTAAGACTAGTCATTTATAACACACATTAAATGAAAGAAATTGTCAGTTCGCCCCCCCCCCCTTCTTAATATTGATTTGTTTTAATAAGAAAGTAAGAAAAGCAGCATCTTTGCATTCCGTTCATCAAACTGGTAGGAAACCGATTAAGATGAATATTGTAAGAGATTCAGCGGTACCTCATCGGTAGATTTAGACATTAAGTCTGTGATGGGGGTCTTTACGAAATACTTAAACGGTCATCGTGCTCAGAAAGGATATGAGCCATGTTCAGACGAAAAGGCAGCAGATACAATTCAAGCCGATTTGGACCGTCAATAATCCCTCAGAAACAAGGTCAGGGTAAAACAAGGATCGGGTTGTTACCGAGATTATGTAAGGAAAAACATGGTTAAGGGAGTGAAGTGGGTTTTACTCCCCCACTGCTGATCAGAATTGAGACCTTAGCGCATGTCCCTAACCGTACTCCTTGTAGCAATAGTGTAAACACCGCTCCTGACGCCTCTAAGTCCATACAGTATGATACACTCATTTAGCTTGATTGATAGCTTCATTATAGTCGTTACAAGGAATATATAAGAGGCCAAACGCATACCAATGAAGTTTAGCTTCATGATGGTATTAATTCATAAAACCGACTAGATCCAATTACGGCGCAACAAGAATATCGATTTATTTTTTTTTTGCGTTTTAAAACCAATTATATAAGTGATATGCGAACAAATGAATAATAGAGAAAGGCTCTGTACCCGAGTGACAATATCAACAGGTCAGGCGGACAAGTAGCCTTTAGGACCATGGGTACACTGCCATAAAATGGACAGCATTAACTTACACTTATCATTCAGAATTCGGCTTATTCGCCGTCATTATTAATAACCAATTCATTATTTATTATTGCGGAATACCTCACTTGAAAAAAAATCATCGTATTTACATGTACGTGTGATTATTGATTTCATGGTATGAGTTCATGTAAATGGAAGTGTTGGATATTCTTTAAAAATCGGCCTACCTGAACTGCACTCTTTTCTTATTTTTTAATCATTAAACCAGTTAGCAATTTATTTTTTTTCATCCAATGTTTTCACCCGATCCTTTAAAATAGAAAATTATGATAATAAATTATAACTGTTTTGTGCAACTACAGGAAACTTAACTAAAAAAAATATGGATATACGTCCATAAAACTCACAAACCATGAAAGAATGAAGCAGTATTTACCATTTACCTAATGGACCGTAATGTCTCCCTCTCACTTGTTCCATCTATGTTTTTACATCATCTTCATTAAGCGGACGAGTGAATTCTATATCATGGTAATTTCCGAACATAACTCAATCTGCCGTTGGATAGACTATAGACTATTTTATAATTCTTCTCTGATGTTCTATCTAATTGGTCGTCTGACGATTAAATACTAGTCTGCTTTTTTCTCTAGTTATGCAGTTCAATTCAATGATGTTTTATAGCGGAAAAAATGATTAATAAAACAAAATCAAAACCACGTAACTTTACAAATGATAAGTATAGAATATTATCCATTATGCAATCCATCAAAAGGGAATATATCCAGAGGATATATCGGTAAAGAATCTTGAAAAAAACATGTAAATACACGTAGCATGGCAATAATACTTATCATGTCTGAATATGTTTATTTGACTTAACAAAGATATCGTGGCAAAATTATGTTCATGTATATTACGCAGTTATACTGTATGTTGTGAATAACATCCAAAACATCAACCACAACGATGAATTTAGCAGGTCTGGTGAAATGGTGTGTTGTCTATTAACAATGTCTCACACGTTTACGGTCGTGTTGTTATTATGATAGAAGACCCAGTCAGTGTGGTTTATATTTAATGGAGATCATAGTTGGATGAGGGAGAAGACCATGTGTTCCATTCTCATGGTAATTAATTGAGTATTGACAACATGTCGCATCTATCCATTGCATTCCAAGTAGAAGCCTCCATCTGATGTTCTTATGAACGTCGGCGTGTCAACATGGTGAAGGACTGATGTCGAAATGGAATAATTCCAGAATAAATATATTCTCAAACTTGTGTGAGCATATGAAGAATTTTTGGCTTAACGAAATGTATAAAATGATTTATACAACCAATCAAGGATAATTTATCTCGTGAAATAGTAAAAATCTTCCCATCATACTAAAACGATTGCTATACACTACTAATACAAACTTCAAACACCTATTTGGATGTCGAATCTGGGTAATGGTTTCAGAAAAGATACAGAATCGCCCATGCCTATTTTAAAAGCAGTATGGAGTGTTTCAGACTTTTTGATGAATACATAAAAATAACATAATGCTGTGAAATTTCAAGCCTGGCCCAACCCCCTACCTATTCTCTCCACGTACATTGAGAATCACTCCCCATTTACAATTTAATGTTCTTTAACTGCATGTTCCTACATGTGCCTTTTAGTCACAATATATAGTTATACTATTAAGTTCATTGAATATAACATCCAACTTTCCATTCACGTTTTTCAATCGCATCATCCTTCATTGCCATCCCTAACCTTGATCTTTTGAGCTCTCTGTGCGTCCTCAACATGCTCAAACTCTAGCACTGACGATGCCATGTGGAAAATGACAAGAAAATGATGCAATTTCTCTGTGGACGTGACGGGGGCGACTTGTACCATACCTTAAAAAGCCAAAGTACTTCCGTTTTAGGCGCGAATCCTGAATATCAGAATTAAGGTGTGGAACATGTGAGCGGGTGCTTATAGGCGCCTATTAAAGTGTGTGCTTATGAGCTTTTTTGTTATCGCTTGAGAATACAACACTAGTTCATTGATCGTCTTATATCATGCAGTGAAAATGGTACAATGGCCTTTTTATAACACCAACTGATCACAAGCCGGTTCCACGTATATTATGATTTATCATCACAACATCCAATTATTCACATTGAAATGCTAATTGCGAAATGGTATTGAAAGATCGAGTTTCATGGCGTCATCCATAATCTGTCAACAGTGCTATTATTAATCATATTAGTCGGTAGCCACTGTCGACGATATCACTGAATTTCATTTGCGTTAAAACAATATGTCCAGTTGACGCTAGCACTCGCATGATTGAAATCTTTCATAATTAATTACTTATAATAAACCAAACATCACTTACTTAGTTAGTAAAATATTAGTAGGAACGTGATCATAGACTTGGATGTAATATTTTGTTTAAAACTAAAACCCTACTATTTTCACATCTTCCGTAGATAGCATAGGTCACACATTATGAAAAATACATAAAAACACGAATTTGTCAGCTAATTATAGATATCAATGGTTGATTATTGTCTGCTTGTTTAAAGGAGACCAGTATATTACAACGAAGCGCATTATGGCGTACCATAATCAATGAAAAATGATATGACCAACGCACCGTTAGTTTGTTTTATTATTACAGATATATAACATGGTTTGATTTCATTTCCAACTTCATCTCCATCTTGAAATATGATCAGATGATTTTCTTCTCATACACTGATCATTAATCATCGCAAACTAACTAATGAAATACAACGTAATTCCAGCCCATCTGTTTTCTTTGCCTGATCTCGAATTAAATTAATCCCAGCTGTCGATGTCATGCCAGTGGAGATAACGAATAAATTTCGCCATTAGGATAATCCAATTGAACAGGAGTTAAAAAACAGTGATGGGAGAGATGAAATGAATTATTAAGAAAATATCATGTATTAAAATGATAAAATACAATTTAAAAAACATCGGTTGCAAGGCCGCTCCCAAAATTGTTATCATAACTATTTTTCTTCTACATGGATATGGACATGTACGGTAGTATGCATAAGCTATTAAGCAAACACGAAATTTAAACAGGGATAAAGAAAAGTTGGTGTACAAGAACCATATCACAAGCCCCTTGGTGCGTTAAAAGGCTGATGCGTTGCATGGAGAAAATAAAAAGCGAGAATCCAACATCATCTATGATTTGAAAGATCAACTGTTCTATATTTTCCTGCCCGATTTACTTCATGACATTACGATACAACATCGTCCAAATGTAAGGATTATTAAATAAGTGGTTTAGTCAATGTACCGCTTTTGACATTCGAACGTGGTATCATCCGCCCGCTTGTGATGTCGACATAATTCAAATCTATACAGAAAGTATGTTTGATTCAGTATTGGATACTGAACTTATTTTCTATTATGTCTAAATTCTTCGTGTAAGTTGGACAGACCGGTACATATATAATTCATTTTTTTATGAAAAGAATATCAATGCTTATTGACCACCCTCTATCGAAAGTGTTAAAGAGATTTTAATACAACTTATGATGTCCGGTTTTGGTACTGATACCTCACGTTAGAGTAGAGTATAACATTTTTTTTTTCGAACAGCTTGTATCAATTTTATCCACACCACTTGAGTCAGATAAGCGGAACTACTGCTGAGAGAGGAGGCAAACGAAGGTGCTTAAACCAGATTGACGATCTGAATTATCGAAAATAGGGACTAAGACGTGAATGTAGTATGTTTACTCTCACATTCTCTATGGCTGTACAAATTGAAGAACGCCAATCCATTCCTTTTGTCTCATGACGATCGCATCCATTCAAGTAATTTAGTATTAACCCAGATACATTTAGTAAGTTCAGGGCTATTACTGATAGCAGATTTCTATCCGCTGGGCGATTTTCCTAAAAGGCATGACTGAGCGCTATCAGAATCACCATGACAACAGGAATATATCAGGAATATTTGTGGAAAAAAAGATAAACCAGATAACCCTCAAATACCGCAATCACGGATTTATATTCTAAGGTGTATTTTAACTTAGATGATTCCACTTTATCCTTGGATTCGAACTTGATATCTCGTATTTTCTTGCATGAATTGTATGCAATAATGAAATGCCAATATAAAAGTTATAACGAGAGGTCTTTTACAAGTAAATCAGAATCATCTAAAACCATGGCAACTGTGGTACGATATTCCTTTTACGATGTTATTATTTTTCGTCCCTTGTTTCCTTGCTAATGAAGTGAACATATAAAATATCAGATTTTTTTTTCTTTTGATATAAGTTTTATTTTACTGATGGCACATTGGTTCTTTGGTGGCTATACGTTATACCGGCTACAACGCTTGAACTAGATCTCTTTTTATCAGTTGACAGGGACCGGGGGACGCTTCGGTTGGAAGCAACATGCATGAATGCACAAAATCGAGTGTCCAAGTCAGCCACAGAGACATGAGTGAGAAGCACCATTACATTTATTCCTTATACATGATCAATTGCCGATCCATAAACAAAGGTTGTATAAAGAAACGAAAAGGGGAAACTGCGGTAGATGGCCCCATCCCTGAACTTTACGAAAGGTCAGTCTGCAGGACTTTTCTGGACTCAAGTAAATGCCGAATGATCGAACATTCACATGATGCCAAAGATCATCTTTATCTCGACAGTCTGGGGTGCTGAGGTATTTTGAGTTTTTTTTACAGTTTCCCCGCGGTACATCTGAAAAAAAAAATAATTAAGGCGTGAAGGGATTATGTGACCACTGACACATATGCGTCGTCTAACATGAAAATATGACGGTCGTATTAGTAACGCACGCATTCACATTCATGTTCTTGTTTTCATCGAAATGTTAGAGGTGTGCACGCTATCCTAATAATCTTGAATGTAAAATTGTTCAAACGTTTCATTATTTTTATTTTACTTTGATCTATACTGATTACGACCCATTCAACTGCACACATCTTCTTAACAGGCTAAAACAGGTCGGGTCGACAGTTTAATATACGCCTTTATTCATGATAAGTAATAGTCTGTATTTGAAAAACATCGCGTGCATGAGAGCAGGTTTCATCATCAAGTTGACATTTGTTGTAACTATTGACTCTAAAATTAATAATACATAATAATTATTATAATAATAATAACTGTATATTTAGCAAGGGAAGCAACTTCAGTTCCGCAAAATATTCTCCCAGCATGACCTGCTATTATTACCCCGACTAAGCTAGGCTACCTATTTAGGTGCACATATAGCTTTTTTGAGAAATTACCCATTTACCTCACCTGGGTCGAGTGCAGCACTCTGTGGATGAATTCCTTGCTGAAGAAAACTATGCCATAGCTGGGATTAGAACCCACGACCTTCTGTTTCAAAGTCCGGAGACTAAGCCACTTGGCCACGACGACGGTCCAAATATTCCTTGTTGACAAGTGATTGTGAAACAGTATATATATCTGGGGCCTGTTGCAGAAAGAGTTGCAATCAATCGCAACTTTAAAAATCACGCGCAACTTGATTTTCAACCAATCAACAGAGCGCATTTGGGACTTGCGATTGATTTTTTTACTTGCGTTTAAACGCAACTCTTTCTGCAACAGGCCCCTGAGCGAACATATAATTTTGAAAGTAAGGCCGAGAGCTAAGGGGACTGTGTGGGTGTATGGGGTATATAAGTTTGCATCTGATAGAGCACTATGCCACGTAGATGTAGCATGGCATAAATCAAGCAGGAAATCAATATGGTACTTAATGCACTATCAAAACTGATGTTATCTTCCCACCTAGAAGAAGAAAATGATATCGTTGGAAAGTTCAGGATTATTGCAAAAGCAGTGGGAGTAGAGACGAGCCTTCAGGAAAGAAAGGTTTGCAATGACATTTTCAACGGGAAGAGGAAGATGAATGTTTACTGGCCAGTTCAACCACGGAATTTACATGTTTGTCTCTTCAAACATTTTTTTTATTCAAATTTCATTCGTATGACATCATTAAGACTACTTTAAAAATGACATTCCAATATAATTTCATGTTCTTTTATGTTTGACTATAGCATAACAAATCGTCTGTAATTACAAAATAAAATTTGATTTCTGATATAAAATCATTTTTGGTGAAAAGTGTCTAGTCACATTTCTGAATGCTTTATACCAAGGAAACCAAAACAATAAATAAACATGCAAAACGAAATATAAGTTTTATTTGCAGAAAAAAGTAATTTGCAGAACGTCTTCTTTGTATGGTGTTTTCTTAGAAACAATTCTAAGATTTGTTTTTCTTCAGTGATAGTTACATGAAATGCCATTTTCTGGTTTGTTTTCATGAAAGCAGTTTGAAATGATAAATGTACGACGGGTAAATAGCTACATTTCCTTGTTCATACCGCAAACAGAACTTGGCACCACTCACAACGCTTAACCTTTTGTGCAAAATCATTCGTTTCCCCTTTTTTATTCATATGAGTTTAGAGCATTTGTGAAAAGTCACTTTCTACCATTATCCGTGTGTATTTTTCCAGCCTCGAAGGTTCCCCCTTTCTTGGTCTCTAAAGAAAATGTGACCCTTTTCTCTCTCTCTCTAACGAGATTATACACCTCGTTACCTGCGTTTTGCAAAAGGAAGTTGGCCATCTATTCCAGCTCGTAGGATATATTCAAATGCCAGGTTCCAATCTCTCCCCTGCCTACGCAGCCGTAGGATTTGATTTAAGTGCAAACACTAGAAACACAAGTTCCAAAAATATAAATTTATCTCCTTCTTCACATGCAGGCTTCGAACATCGGTGGGACTAAGCCCCAAATACATGTTTTAATTACACAATTACAAATTGATGGACATTCATAACGACAATTAATTGATTACAAAATAGATTAGTTGTTAATGAGAGTCATCTTTTAACTATTTAAAATATTTGTCGAGTTCAGTACAATTTGGATGAAATGTGATCACGAAATGGGATTCGAACTCAAACCAAGGTGCTAAGGTAATATCGCTTCCAATTAATGCGTAAACAACGTGTCTTATTAATAAAAATTACTCAAAAATGCAGAGTGAGCGAAAAGCCCACTGAATTTGAATGTAGTGAAGACATTCTTAAGCACATACGCATGATTGGTTCGTCTGTGCTGATCACGTGATCGCAGGCACAGGGAGGCGCCACGGGGATACACCAGTAGAACGACCAATATAGGCTAGCTGTTCCGTGCATAGACTTCAAATATGTAACGTGCCCACGTTCGGCCATGAAAGGTGCGTTCGGGTTCATTCCGTATTGCTAAACCGTATTGGAACATAGTTGTACTGTATAGTTAGTATAAATTGAATACTTATATTTTACCGTGTATATTCTACCTCCTAACCGAATGGAAGCGCTTTGGTAAAAACTTTTTTTCAGAGAGATCACTGTTTTTTTTATTAGCTGATAAACATGATTCAGGTTGGGTCTGTAGCATTTACCTTTTGTGAGATTTCTGCTAAGCAAATGACGGAGGCACTAGGTATCTTAACAGTACCACGATATTCCGTCCACTGTACTAGCCAGTATATCTAGGAAAAACAATGGTCCGACTGTATTAACATATTTTAGGGGAGGTTCAGGCACGAAAAAAGTCTTCCTCAAATTCCAAATATATTTTGCCTATTTTTCTTCCAATCGACATGACCAAAATAGTAGTTGCTCAAGTCTCGCTTGCTTAAAAATAGCCGGCGTATCTCAGGCACTTGGTGGGACGAATCCTAAGCGGCTGAACCAAGCCTATTATACCCTGCTCGATTCGCTCTCTTATCACGATCATGGTCATAATCCCTACTTTCTACTCTCAAATCCACATCCTAGCGAAGAGGTAATTCTACCACCACCGCACACATGTGGCTTCGTTCCCCAAGGACACGGTCACATCCAGAAAAAAGAGACTTTCTCAATAGCAAACAGATAGTAAGCATGGTTGGGGTGTAACCCGAGACCATGTCTTTAGACAGCTATGTCTCACCCTTCTTATTTTTTCTTCCCGGACAGAAACGAAGATGCTTGCCTGAGGGACAAAATATAATATCTGGGTAAAGGTGAACGTGAATAAATTTTCATTTTGAATGCGAGTATGCGAAGAAGAAATGTTTACCACTATCGCAAATAGATGTTCTAAAGGTAGGAACCGAACGTTTGTTGACACCGAACAACTTTATTTTTGCAAGCGCGCTGTATATGCTTGTATTATTACGGTGAGCGACACAGGTTGTGCTTCCCGGATATTCCGGCTTTATCATAAATCATAAAGGTGTGCGTTCTCAAACCAGATTAATGACATTTTCCGCTCAGTGCACTTTAATAGGGCAAAATGAGGTTGTATATCATGTGTATTTCGAGAAAGGAAAACGAAGAAAAATAAAACCTGAAGAACTGCAAGATTCATTTCACCTATTCCAAGCCGCAATTTGACCTAGAAAATCATAATATGTGTAAAAAAAAGTCGAAAGCTTATTAGCTTTTTGAGCTTTAGAAGATAGGATAATCAACAAACAGTTTAAGGCTACTAGTACTAGTAGGCTATATTTTAGGTTTACTCCTAATTAAATGATAATTGTAACATGATGAATATTTTTTTATTAACCTTTCAATAAAGCAGAAAGGAACTGATGAACCTTATTGTGTTCGGAGAACTAATTACACGATTTCCCCAAAGATGGCGTGCAATCACTGAAAGAAAATTTATTATTTAATAACAACTATTGAACTTATCTTTGATGAACCGCGAGCGCTTCCTCGACCGTTCAGCTTACTTTCTTAAAGTTCACGAAATCACGTTACGCCTTTCGAATCCTTGATCTTTCCCCTTTGCATGTTAGACAGAGCTGGATCATAAATTTGTTATTGCCGCCACGCCAATACCCAGCTTTACCCAGGGGACGAAACCCTGTCCCTGGCTCCTCATCCTCATCCACTATTCAAGAATACGAGAAAAGAATATTAGGCAGGTGGGCCTGTTCCTACTGTCACCAATTCCTTGCAATAGATCTCCATTATACTAAGGTTTAAAAGACATGTAATTATAGTGAATCTACAAAGAAGGGATACAATAACAACGATTTTGTGAATCATGTTTTAAATCATTAGGTGATTATATGACCCCTTGGTCCATCAATATGCGCTAAGTAATTACCCCCACCCCCCCCCCCCCTTTACCCCAGGCAAAACATCCGAAAAGGGTCCTGACTTCCAAGCATAACACAATATCGCATTTCGTATCACATATCATGAACTGGGGGAACATGGTAAATAACTTGCAATATTAATACATTAATGGAAAATGGTTTGCAAAAAGAAAGTCCATATTAACCGGTGGGTGTTTCATTACGCTGTTCGTAAAGTTACGCACAATTTTACGCACGACTGGAACATGTTCTTAGGTCATAAACATATTACATAGGGATGTCACATCGTCCAAGAAAGGATCACCAGAGGGTGCTTAAAGTCATTCGTATCTTACGGACAGCTTTATGAAAAACCCACCAGGAGTGATCGAAAATGCGAGGGGGTCATAGAAATGATATGATCCGAATCATTAAGGGGGTTGCAAATATCTTTTATACACACATCAGTAATAATTGATGTAGAAAGCATGATGAAAACATATTTTCTTATTATGACGATTTCCCTCCAACGTAATACTCAGTATTCCTTTTCTCCTAAATGATATAAAGAGAAAATAAAGACCACCCATTCACAATACACCTGCCTATTATATATAATGTGTTGGTATGGATAGCTCTTCTGTAGTTTCCTATGAAAATTGATTTCATGCAGTATTAAAAAAAATGCTAAATATAATGATAGAAAGGCAGGCACTGCAGCATACACTATAATGACAAAAACTTATCTTCTGCAACGTAAGAGGGTTTAGCTACGTGCTACAACGAGATCATCTTAAAAAAAAGAACAACCTTTCATATTTCAGGTCTTCCAGCAGCTGTTTATGGGTGCAGCTCTGTACCTTTCCAATACTGAAAAGGTACGAGGTTGCACCTGTATAAACATGATAAAGGTACAGGAAATACAACGCTTCTCTCCATTGCGACAAGGGTACAGGAAAAGTGTGCTTTGTGTGTGTTTTTATCGAATTGAAGCGAAAACGATTCCAGTCTTCGATAACTAACTTTTAGATCTAACATAAAGTATGTTTGATGTCACT
The DNA here is from genome assembly GCF_018143015.1 of Lytechinus variegatus. Lineage (NCBI taxonomy): Eukaryota > Metazoa > Echinodermata > Echinoidea > Temnopleuroida > Toxopneustidae > Lytechinus > Lytechinus variegatus. The sequence continues at coordinate 35,468,019 of NC_054749.1, forward strand.
TGATATTTTTATTCACGATGTTTCTTGATGCGGTACCCAACACAGGTACTCGATTACACAATCTCTAACAAATCAGTACCGAATATTTCCATGATGTTATTGTTACTAGCCCAACAAAGTACATGATATATCATGTTTCGTATACATATCGATTCAAATATTTAAACACTTCATGACGAGTAAGGTTTGAATCTCACCGCCTTTACATCCCTCCGCAAATCAACTATATTTCCTTGATGTATAACGTACGGGTTGTGCGCCATGATCGCTGGACATTATTGGATCATTGAACATTATGAACGAACTAAGTGGATAATTTTCCAGAACCCAAGATTGGGCAACAATGAAGAGTGCCCTTGGAAAGCACATATAGGTCTTATCATAATGCAATTATGAGCTCTCCGAGAACAACAATGACTAGTACCTCACTGAAACAAAATTAGATAACACTGATGTATTCGATACGAATAGTCATGGTAGTTAGACCCGTATAGTAATATAATGTTACTCTATTCATCTTTATATTCCATTCAGTACTAATGCATATAGATGTTCAGGCCATTAATCTCTAAAATGACAGTGCACTTTAAGTTCACCTCCCATCGTTATCATACAAACTAGATTATTATACATCAAGTGTCACCCATTCTAACGCCATCGGTCATGTCTCCATGTCACCCTTAACACAATCCAAAAGGGTATAATTCTATTACCATATGCCTCCCCGAACCTACATAACTTGCCGAACTTTGACGCCGGCTCTCCGAGTTACAGCCCTAGTGATAGTGATGATGAATTCTCACTTATCTCGTTTAAATGAGACGTAGGACGAACATGGGTGGAAAATCGCTGGTAGAGATCGTGAACGTAAGAAAAAAAATAACGGATATCTAATTCAGTTTGACGACAGACTAATGTAATCTCAGGGGAGTCATTGATAGTGCAGTATGAGGAAGGCGGGAACACCTTGATCACGTTTACACGGTCCAGACGGATAAAACGGATTTATACAACATTTAATCTCTTTGTCTATAATGGTAGAGTTTAATGTTTACTATGGCAAATCAATTCTCTTATACATGTATATAACGTAATTTACATGTATTAGATTATTAGTGACAGTTCTTTCTCTTTTAATATTTATGTCAATACGAAACGCATTAATTGTAACAATGTCAACATGTTCAAATAAATGACTGGGTTATTCATCCTCTTTTTGGTAAGCTTTATTAAGACAAGAGTGATAAGAAATAATACATTACGATATATTACCATAATACAGGGAATTTTTTGACTGACACTTTTATTATCAACAATTAATCATATCTTCATCATAACGCAATCACATTATTCACTTTTTTGGAGGGGTATTTTCCCATACCATAATAAATATTAATATCAAGTTTCTTATAGAGCATATTTTTTTAAAGTACATGTAACCGGAAACCCGGAGAAAATATCGATTTCTAGGTATCGACCTAGATTTATCGCTTTATCTGATATTGTTGAAGTATCACATTGCGGGGTATGCTTGGACCTGAAGGCAATATTTCTAATGGCGTTCCTTTTGACTTTGTTCTTGTTCAGTCATCGTTTGCTCCCACCGCTACGAAATGATACAGTTGGTGTGCGCCGTAATATCTTGAAACTTAAGGCAAATTTGGATCACCTTTCAATGTATCCGTCGAGATATCTCCTTGACCTCGTGATGGAGACGTTACGGAGTCGTCTTGACCTATTTTTCATCCATACAGGTGGGCCAATGAGAGTGGTGTCCATGGTTCAGCTACAGTGATCCCGGACAGTTTTCAGAAAATATTAAATCTAAAAGATATTCGCTCACAACTTGACTTTGTTGTTCAGTTATTGTTTGCTCACATATTATCACAGATCCATCAGGAGACGCCATTTATTCTGTGTGTTTATTCCTTGTTCACCTGACGAACATTTTTTCTCTCAATCAAATACAAATTCAGCAACTAATTCATCAGAACGGAATTATTATTGGTATAAAAGAGGAATGGGAGGATTAAATATCACCCAATCAGGACAATGATTTCAGAAAGCTTCTACAAGCTTCTGATGACCATCAGCAGTCATGGATCTAATCAAGATAGCAAGTACGCATCTTTTCCATCATGCATCTCTAAAATCATCTGCCATATGATTCAACATTTTTTGATAAATAAATTTAATCCAGTATTTCTCTGAGAAATTGGTTTCATCTCGATTACATAGATTCAAACGAAAATAACTGTCAAGAATTTACATGCATCGCTGCAAAAGAGAAAATCCCCCTAACCGCGTTTTAGATTCAAGATTAAAATGTTTCATCCTGGTGCTTTCCAATTTCCAATTACACGAGGATTACATGGGGACCTTCAAATATAATACGGTCACCATGGATACTGAAATAACTACTTTTTAGAATCGAATCGCCGCATATAGTATGATGAAAACTGAAAATTAACTAGGTATACAACATGACTTTCAGCTTCTGGCACCACTTTTCCAAATTACTCTTCAGAAAAATTCGCGTGTAATTTATTTTGTTATTTTCTGGAGGCGGTGGTGGAAATGTAATCGATTCTTTGTATATATTTTCTTAATTCCTGTGATAATATTCATGAAATAAGGTCGCTGACTTTTTTTCTTTCAATAAAGGTCAATTAAATGTCCATGTCATCCGAAAATCTAACTTGTCTTGTACAATCCCTTTTAAATGACCTTTGAGGCCATTATTATACCTAAAAAATCATTACAATCAAACATCATATGATTTATAACATAAGTAACCTCGCAGTCGCTTCTGTTATCACGTTATTGAATCATTCATATAAACTATTATCATTTTCATTTACCTTGTGTCCATTGCCATTTACAATGCTCAACGTAATGCTAAAAGCTAATGTGCATGGATGCAGGCTGAGAATGCAAGTGAAGTGTTTAAATCCCGAAGCAAGGCAACGTATCAGTCGTAGAATCTTTTCAATTCTCCAAATGTCTTCCCAACCCGAACACGCCGAAATATCCATACAAGCACTATGTACAGATGTAACAGAGACGAGGTCTAGATCGAAATCAAAGGAATGAGATGAGAAGGTGTTAGGTTCAGATTTGGAGACGGGAAATTCGTTTGGCAAATGCCTTGTAATGCCATGATAATACTGTGCCCTTGGAAGCAGATGGAATGTAAATGAACTTCTTCACAAGTTATTCAGAAATAATGAAAAAAGGGTTTAAACATGTTAAACAAGGAAATGTAGAATCTTATTTCAATTTATAGGTAACATGCCGCCATAGTGTGGTGAATTAAGAAAATGATGTTGTCATTCATCCGTTGGGAAAAAAAATAATTCCCGGTGATTACCAATATTCCAATGTTCCAGTAAGCAGGAAGGTGATCCAAAAAGAACGGGTGAGTCATTTGTGGAGAAATGGAATATTTTACCCTCTACAATAACCACACTCAGCAAAATTTGTGATGTTAACCGGTGTACATAGAGGACCACACCAGTTGTTTTACACCGGTGTTAAATTGGTGGTGTTAGTTTTACACCCATAGGTGTTATTACAACACCTTTGGTTGTTACTGTTACATTTACACTCTTTGGCGTTATGTTCAATCTCTAGGGTGTAATTTTAACACCTCAGGGTGTGGTCCTCTATTAACACCAACTGGTGTCAGTTTTAACACCACAGTTTTTACAGTGTAGGTTAAAACTGGTACCTCTCATTTAGGTCCTCAAGTGCTCTGAATATTTGTATTTTTATTTGAATTTCATCAATATTCGAAGGTTCTTTCGTACTCAGTCCCTATTTTATCATCTGCTCTTATATTATAGCAATAATCCATATACCTAATAATTATATCAAAATTCAGATGTACAAAGCAGAGTATTAGAGATCCGGAGTGCAGCAAATATCATATTATTTTTTTACGCAAATCAAAACAACAACAAAATCTGTCAAGGTGATATTCACTTAAAAAAGGTTTTATATCTAACAAAAATTACAAATAAAAGGGTGACTGCCAATCTGCCGAAGAAAATGAACCTTAAGATCATATAGTTAAAATATAGTGGCATATTGGGAAAAGCATATCTTATATCTTCATTGTACACGGGCAACTCATCTAGGAGGTGGCATTTTGGTGCGTTAATGATTAATAGATGAAGTCCCGTACTTGACTGGTCATATATCATACCCAGGAATGTGTACTTTCCTTTCCCATTAGGGCATACATTAACATTGCTTGGTAGCTAAGGTTTGGATGGGAAAAGTCCTCTTTTTTCCATGTTTGCTAATCTCTCTGGCTCTACCCTGTTTTCAATTCTGCTTTTGACTTCCCTTTCCTGGACTTTGGTATAAAATCATCTTATGAGGCAGAATCAATCAATGACAAATCGGAACCGTTTTATCTTCAGGTCAGTTTCTTCTGACACTCGTAATTCCTTAATGCGGATTTCGAAAATAGAAGGCTAAAATAATGCTCGGAAAACATGAATAAGATCTACATCAGAAAACATGCAGTCTGTTTTGGTACAGTTTTGTTTCCAACATTACCTGAAAACCCTTTTTTCATGAGACCCAAAGCGTCGCGCTGCTCGGAAATGCTATCTTGAAAGTCAATCATTTAATTTCTCGTCACCAGCATTGCAACGCAAATTCCTTTTATTTTACGATAATTGATTAGATTCATGAAAAAATTAAATCCGTCCTCCATTGACCTTGATAAATATAAGATGGAATTAATAACAGAATAGCCTGTTCCAATCGATCGTAGAATCATGTGTCATTTATGGCCATCTTCATGAAAAATCCCACTCCTGGTAAATGCATATAAGTTTAAAATAGAACATAAAGTGCACAGTGAAAGACACGTGCCGATTTATGTACAATTTTATCAAAATACTCATGGGTCGGGAGTAGCAGGAATATTAGGCCTACTACTGAAGAATTTAAATACAGGGCCGATCAAAATGATCTTACTCTCCAAAGTGGATCTCGAACAGAAAAAAAGTCCTAAAGGACATACTGGAAACCAAGAAACTGGATAGACAGAATGAAGATAAAATACTATCAACACTAAATTCTCCCTCCGAGTGCTACAAGTCATTATTCATGACTATATTGTCCACATCCGTAACAAGTTCCAGATCAATAATGGCATATTTCTCGTGGCGCGCTGCAGGTTTCTCGAACACGGTGAAATGCGAATGAGTATCAGCCCATAAATCGGACAAGTATGCTATATGACTTGATAACAGAAATACAATATATAGATGGTGAGTGAAATTTGATATGAATACAGGAAAGCATGTTTTAGACGGATTTGAGAATGGTAAGCTAATGTGGAAATAATACCGGAAGCAGTGCTTATTTATGTAGTCTTAGTCCCATTGTTTTATTTTTTTTTTGACAAAATACAAAATGTGAGACCACCATGTTCGCATACACTCTAAAAATATTGGGTAAAAATGCTCCATGGGGGTAATTATGAGTACAACCAACGTTTGGCATTTCTTTTGGGCATTTTATTTATCCAGTGTGATGACAATTTGCCCATTCTAAAGTAATTGCTACTGATTTTTTTAACCTTGCTGGTAAATATGCTTCCCGCGTTTGGCAAAATACTACCTAAAATTGGTTGGAAACATAATTACCCTCGTGGCAAATAAAATGTCACCCAATGTTTTTCTTACAGTGTCAATCAAGTAATATTACACTGCAAAAACTCTGGTGTTGATTTAACACCAGCCCGGGATGTCCTCACCAGAGAAGCGTTAAACAACACCAGTTTCCTTTTGGTTTAACACCAGAAAGGTGTTTATACAACACCAATTAGTTTTAAAACAGCATCGGTCTGATTCCAAACTGATGTTGTTTCAATACTTCTCTAGTGTGGACATATAAAGATTTCGGGCTGGTGTTAAATCAACACCGGAGATTTTGGAGTGTACCTTTTTTCAAGGCATATGCATACTCTTGGGAGAAGTACACTTTTTCTATCGTTCCAATTGTGCTCCTACATACATCAGATAATGAATTATACAAACCGTGCAGCAAACCGCCCTAGACGAAACGGTATTGGTGTTATTTTGTCATCAAATTCCTGTACAACAAGAGTTTTGATGAATATTTATTGCTTTTTACAATGGCTGGACAAATAAGAAAAAAATGATACTCACGCTTTTTCTCTTTCACTTTACTCACTTTTTTTCGTATCGACAATGCATTGGATGGCAGTTAATCACTGCTGTTTAAAGGTCAAGTCCACCTAAGAAAGTGTTGACTTGAATAAATAGAAGAAAATCAGACTTGCATAACGCTTAAACTTTTATCAAAATCTGCTGTAATATAAGAAATTGATGACATTTTAAAATTTCGCTTATTTTTAGCAAAACAGTTATTCTGGAAGATGTGTAAAAGTTAGTCGAAAAAGATAACCTAAATGACCTTTTATTTTATAGTGACTTTTTTTTCCTTTTCAAATTTTTCTGAACAAGTTTGACCTCCCGTTCGCAGTGAAAACCTTTTTTCTTTTTTGCTTGATTTTCGAAATTCTTTGGAACAATTTTACCTTCATTTTGAAGCGTAAACCTTTTTATTGTTTTATTTATGTACCTTTTTCTTTTTTTTCTTTTCAAATTTATTTCAGCACCTCCGGTTTCCAGGGCCCTATCAACAAGTTATCAATATGTTTCAAACTAAGAAAAATGTGTCATGCGAATAATTTACCGATAACCTTAAAGAATGAGCAAGTATATATACACAAATTAAACAGTATGATAAACATTTAATTGGCTTTGGAATAAAATATAAAACACACTGATATCGATTTTAAAAAAAAATCAATGCAGAAGAGAATTTGCCAATGGAGCCAATTTATTACTCAATCATTAGTTTTGTATTACCCGATTTGGGCAGATTAACCAATAGTTGTGTGGACAGTATGTTGCCCAGGGTTGGTTAAAAGTTGGGCATTTTTGTACAGGAGGAATAGAGAGAGTGAGAGATAGATATATAGATAGATAGATAGATAGATAGATAGATGGATAGATAAAAAGAAAGAGAGAGGGGGAGGGAGAGAGCAGGATATGGGGAGGGGAAAGTGGTATAACAATATGGTATATCCATAGAGCTATTGTAATAGCTCCATGGTATATCTTTCTTTTTTAGGACGACTTGCTGTAATTCGTTTATGATCTTGACTTGGACTTTAAAATACTCTCCTTTCTTGTATTCTGACAAAAAAAGTGGAAGGTTACGGCTGTGATTATTCAAAACATCATTTTCATCGTGATGTAAAAAACATTATAATCAACTTTTTTTTTGTATATTTACACTGATTTGCCGATTTCAGTATTTGACTTTGATTGCATTTGGGGGTGGGAGAGGCATCTGATTACAATCATAATGATTTTATCACTTGTGCATTGTGGGTAATCATACAAGACAAGGAGTGAAAAGAAATGAAGAGCTTTACATTCAACAGTCGAGTCAATGTAATTTGTTTAGTGAATGGTTATGTCTTATATTATGAAACTACTATCAAACGGGTAAATGAGTCTCCGTTCTCTATGTAATGCATACAAACCATGTCTACCATTTATATGGGTTATTGATGAGTTATTTTCGGACCCCGTGGTTACGATCGAAAGTCCTTGCAATGCAGAGTTCTTCTACTGCATGTAATCGCATTGCAACCAAATTACTAGATGATCAGCGGGGATATTTATCAAGCATTCACACTCCCTTCGCCTTTTCTTATTAAATCTTTTTTTTACATAATTATAACTAAAGATACTTAAACATGAACAGTCGAAATCAAAGATAAAATGTAACTGTATACAGGATAAGATCATTATCTGATTATTGATAGGAATTAAGTCAGGCCTACTTGGAACTACAATCCAGTGCAATCGGATTATATAAACAAATTCTTCTGTGCACTGCACTTGTAAATCTTCATCAGAACTAACTGATCGATTTTAATGTGCTGTCTATGTTTACTTAACGGTACATTACAGCTGAAAGGCGATATATTATTACAGTTTATTATAAATGTCAAGTCTAAATAAATAAACTGAAGAGCCTCTCCGTGATTTATTGTGACTAGGCACTCCCGTCTCCATTACACATAAAAACAATAGTTTCTGTCTGATCATGGGCACTTATACAAATGAAATATGATATTTGTGCAATATTACCTATCCTCCTACTCCTAAAAATGCTCTACATGCATATTATCGATTAATTCAGTTTTACATTTTACATCGAAAGAAAGAGCTCATATGATTATATTTTATGACTCCTGCTTGAAACCATTCGAGTATATAATGGTACTAGGCATTATCGCATGCCAATCACGATTGGTATTAATACTGACAACCAATTTGCGGTTAGTTTGTTGTCATCCTTAGAGTGAATCGTAACTGGTTTAGCATTTGCTTGTAAGTAATGCAGGGAAAGATTGATTTAGAACACGACTTTTTATTCGGCGGCAATTACAGTCTCATGATTTTGGAGCAAATGATTCCCTAAAACACTGCCTCCAAGCTCATATAGGTTCAACAATTGGATGATTCATGCTCTTTTTATCGCATCAAATTACTACAGACCGGCCCTAAATCAACAGAATATATATACATATATTGTTCCTTTTTGTATTTTGGAAAAAGAAAGTTGACAGCATTTTCCATTCGTTCCCCATAAACAGTGTGAGGACAATCTCTTATAGAAATAAATAATCGAGTTGAAGATTCTCCTTTTCCATAAAATGTAAAGTAGACTTTCTCTGACGGTAGATTGCATCGTCGAACGATGGACATCAGTAATACTAAAAAAAAATCGTTTCGTTGTGCATAGGTTAGAACTATAAAGATCTGAACAAATAAAGGATATTAGCAGGGAAGGCCTAATGATAACAAATAACATAATTACGACCATTCATATTTCACAGACTTAATCTGAATTGTGAAAGCATTGAGCTACTAACGGATCTCCATGGTGAAGTTGATAATAATTCGTGGGATGAATGTTTGATTAGTCCATAAGGCGCAAAGTTCTGCGCTTCTCAAATTGGTGGTGATCAAAAATCTTAAGAAAATTCGCAAATACAACGCGATATAAGAAGATTGCTGTTATCATGCATGGGATAGTAATCTGAGACACACAAGTTATAAGGCAAACCTCAAGGTGCATACTTTCTGTGAATTACGCAAAATAAAATGCATGACACCGTGTACTATTTTGAGTGAAAGTTAGCGTTTGTTGCATTTCCTGAATTAAGCAAAATGATTTCCGAAAAAAGAACTATATCCTCGATAAATCAACCACCTTTTCTTTGATAAAAATGACTGAAAGGGAATAAATAGATAAATGTGTGCACAAATGCCGATTAAAGGGGATTGAAACAAAACTCAACCGAAATCGCTGTGAAATGTGTCATATCACTCACACCAACGGTAGGCTGATTATCAGCTAACTAGCCAATTCTTATTAGATGTTAACCCCTCGAATTTTGGAAAAATTGTGTCTTGTAACCTCATGTAAAACATTGCACTTGATGATGATTTTTTGTTTATAGTGAGGACTTTTGAAATTCCTTTCTAATTCATTCGTCAACTTAACGTCCGGTAACTTTGTTTTCTACTGATAACAATAAAACGAACATAAAACATGAATAGCAATCACATGCATGTTAGATAGATGCATATCTTCAGTGGCTGTAGACCCAGCCTAAAAACATAATCAAACTTCATTTGCATCACAATACAATTACTAATGGAAATCAATAACACAAGTGTTATCAACACGATGATTCCAATTAGGTCGGTCCATATAAAGGAAAAAAAGTAATAAACAATATTCTTCATTATCTTGATACTTGGACGCATACACCACGGCAGTAACGATAAATTTCCCTTGGGAGCAAAATATGCATGGAATCCAAATATTAATGGCCATTAGTTTGTAGTCGATCATGTGTCGTTTATTTTTTTTGTCTCAGAGTGGATAGTTGAATATTGATGGGCTAGATTTTTATGTTATCCGTTGAATTTCCCAAATGACAATATTTCAATCACGAGCAATATTAATCAGTCACTAATGAGTATGAGGACGTTGTTAGCATAATGACACGCCATGCTGTACATTGATTCTTGGTACACCATCTAGATTGGTAATTTTCTTTCGACCTTTTTTAATGAGGGGGGGGGGGGTGGTAATTAGATTTTGAATTTTAAATAATCCTGAAATTACTGTACTGAAATACTGATTGTGTAGTATAGGGACATGTGATAACTAACCAATTCGATTAGATAACGTTATAAAAAGTAGCAAATAACCCATCTCTTCGTAAGTAGCAATACGTCTACAAGTTTGTCAGTCTGTAGCCCACTAAAGATGACCCATATTATATATATATACATATATATATATATATATATATATATATATATATGATCGTATAATTGATTTATGAAATTTTGGAGAGTTCCAATAAAGTTCATTCAAAGTTTAATACATTTCTGAACATTCCTGAAAAAATCCTGTCAGCTATGTACAATGATAAATGCATCATTTCATATTCATAGATTTCTGAAGAAGCGAAAGAAAATCAGGGTGGTAATTACAGAAGAATTACTCAATGAGTAACAGACATATATGTTAAAAACACAATGTCACTGAATTACAAATCTCAAATTTACAATTTTGGAGTGTCGATAGTGGTAGTGTAAATTCGTGTCGTACATTAAGTTTTTTCCCTCACTTCTCTTCTGAGCTATCTAAATTACTGTAACACGTCCTCATAAAATCGTTTTGTCAGAGGAATATAGGAGTAAGTGATGTATACTTTTGCATAACCAGTGCCAAAGAGGCATTACATCATCAGCCACTCATTAATCGCCACACTTTATCATGGGTATTGCAATAGCAACACAAAATGCCTATCGGATTTTTTTCGAACTTTCACCAATTCCTTTATCTCATTTTATGTATATTTCATTAAAAAGTGTTTAAAAAAATATGAATTCCTATAAATATGTTTAAGAAACGCCGGATAGAAACATTTCGGATTTACAACAAAATTATGGGTAAAAGAAGGTGGTTTGTTTTTCTTTTCAGGAAACCCTAATGATATATCTCCATCTAGAATACGACTCGTAATCAACCTTCTTTTCCAAAGGAGCCTCTACACAATCGCGATAATGTCAATAAATTTGGATGGCCAGGGTCTACATGCATGCTTGCTCGCAATCGATGACGAGATCATAGCCGAGGTCAGTTATAGCCTTACTGTGATTGATTACGGAGAGAGGCAGAAATGACAGAGGAATGGGAGAACTATCGCCCTTAGCAAAATCATTAAGGTAATACCATTATGAAATAATTCAGAGGGGAATGAAGAAAACGTATGCTATTTCGAAGAAAGGGGTTCATGCAAAAATGATGTAAGAAGATTGTGATTACAAGTAAATCATACTGTGAATTAGAATGAACATGCAAGGTTGTAACACCTTCTGTAGAAAAAGAGAGAAAGTAGAGAGTGGGATGGGAGGCAGGGATGGGAGGGGGTGAAGATTATGACCGCCGTGATATCGTCTGACGTAATTGATGAGGCAAACAGTAGGTAACAATTATATCGACAAAAGAAAAAAAATCTGGAAAAAGCCAGTAAAATAGGCAATACCACGTGGTTTCTGCATCAACCGTGCAAAATGCTTGAATGCGCGTATGCATGAATGCTTATCATATCGACATAGGTGGGGGATTTATATAAAAAACTCCCTCTGGAAAATCGTGTCAATTTAGTGTTTCTCCCGCTAACATTTTTCCTTCAAAATACCCTGTACGTGACGCTTTCCTTCGTGGTCTCATTAAAACGTACATGTGTATGCCACCCTTATAAAATATTTGTATAGATTAATGGAATATCATTATTTAATGACAGGTGTTTTTATGGTGTCGCAAAGAGTTTTGTTTCTTCTCACGACTGCCAAATATTTATTTTATTTCATTATTTGATAATGTCAATGTCAATTTTATTCTACGTTTCAGGATTTCTATTTTCCCGCTCTGATTAAGCTCTTTGCGATCCTGATGAAATTCAACTCTTTGGAAGTAAATGTTACACTCAACTACATTTTTTTAGGAAGAGCAGCCATTTCCATCTTAATTTAATTTCTATTGAAAAATAGTATACTTATTTAAAACCTCCAATGTGTTGCCCAAATTGTGTAAGTGTTTTTTTTTCACAACATATGTATTATTATTTTTGTTTCTTTGCAACGGATACAAATACTTATGTTTATATATGGTACACAATTTGTTTTTGTTTGATGGATGTGAAATAAAATTGAAATTGAAATTGAAAATTAAATTGGTCACTCAAACTGCACTAGCGTCTAAATATGCTATGCTATTAATAACGTCCTTTTGTCCTTTGCAAACTGCAAGGCTCAAACATGTCTAAATTTTGCTCTTTGTCATGTTTGTTGACCTAGACCCTGATCGAGACTTTGATCAACAAGTGGGTCTCCACGCCAAGATTATATAGCACATATCAAATTTACTGTGCCTTCGGTACACAAGGCATTATAGGCTGCACATTCAGACCCTTAACTCGAGTGAAGGGTTTGCACAGCAGACTAGTTTTAACCCCCCCCCCCCCCTTTCTCTAACCACACCCCCGTCTCTCTATCTCTTTCTCTGTCTGCCTGCACTTTGTCTGGTCGTCTCTGTCTATCTTACCATATGTTTCTCTTCCTCTAGATCTGATGGTGTAATAATGCGGAAGTGAAAATATCGTATGTCTTCCTGGCGCTCTTTCCTGCAAATCTATGCAATCCATACATTGAGTTTATGATATACCCAAAGATGATAATATATTCACACAGAATTTAGCCCGCCCATTCCACCTGTTGCCAGGGGCGTTGATCTCACAGCTGGTAATATAATAACACGGGTCCTCTTATTCCCTCAGTGAATAAATAACATCAACGAATAGATAACCTCCGTCTCACACACACACACACACACACACAAAATTGTTTAAAGATATCGGAATATCAGTTCCATGTCCATGCTCTTCTTATAAACCCCAATGTCAGATATATCTAGTAAACCATATGGTAATGTATCGTATTTTAAATGTATATTTCATTTGTATCCCATATAATTCTCAAGATTTTATATATATTTTTTATCATAAATCACTTTATTTTGGGGGTAGGAGCTAAACTAATAGGGACCATTAATACGTAGGTCCATTGTTGCAAAATATAGCGTGCTGCCAGGTAATTCATTTGTACATTGTGTTGCAATATTAACAATATTTTTTTATGACAAACCTGGGTTTAAGAACTTAAACTCTTGAAAGGGAAATTTATCGTTGAAAAAGGGGGTGCGATGTGACTACGGTGTGGAATCTCTTAGAGCAAAACCTAATAATGGTAATACTGATTATAATATGGAGCATTATCCTAGCCTCGCCTTTAATTATTATAAATTCACCTTCCAATCATGGCAACGGCTCAGTTAAAAAGAGATTGGGATAGAACGATTGTTAAATTGGCGTGGGGTTCCACAAGGTTTCTTACTATCTCCTTAAAGAAAGTTCTTTATAATCTTGCGTTATTACCGGCAATAAAAGACCTTCGGCTCCGTGCATTCCCATTTAATCACGGTGAAAGGATGACCAATCAGTGTGTCCAAATAGGCATGAAACCCATTCCCTCCAAGCCATAGACCATGGTCTAATCACAGAGCTCATCTACTGGTCATGATTAATTACCAACCAATGTTTGCCTCTTAGGAGGCTGATCAAACATTTCTCATGATTCGTCGCCACGTTGTCCGGGAATGACTTCGATATGAGATCCATTATGCAACATGCATCATACACTTCATATTTCTGACTTTTCTGAATGGATTTCCAGGAGTGATATTTGAAGAGAATGGAAACATGAAATAAACTTGAATTTAACAAGCACACATGCCAAAGATGCTGAACAAGAGAGAGACGGAAAGAGAGGGGGCAGGGGAAATCAGATAACTATCAACCTTACTTCGCTATCCCTTAATCACGTTAATGCTATAGTTTCCCTACGCGGTATTATCTACAGTGTCTCGTTCTTTCATATTTTCTCTATTTCAATAATGCCCTTTTTTCAATGGACCCGTGCAGTAAAAGCTACTCTGTTCACCAATAGAAGTTTGCTTTCTTCATTTAATTTAGCATTTTTTCATCAAAGGGCTCAGTTCAAAACAATTTTACATTCATTATTTATCCATTTATTTCTCAATCTCTCCCTTCAGAGAATCTGCTTGTCTTTTTCCACCTCTCATATGAGACTCTTTCTCATTTATTTATTTGGTCCTTTGTTTTCAGGTACAGACGTTCATGCCAATCAGTTACTCTGATAACCTAACCATTCTCCCTTACACAAGCGCACTATACCCCTACTCTCCATAAAGGCTGTACCCGCATCCTCTTTCTTATTATTCATCATCATCGCTTCACGGTATACATGCTATACCGGAGCCACAGTGGCTGCATATATCCACTAAAAATTTAGTTCGGAAGCAGGAAATGGATGGGCTTTCAATATTCATGCGAGTACAACCCCTTGTCAATACCAGCACTTTCGTCACTAAGTATCATTCTAGTGTATAGTCTCATGATATCATATGCGATTACGAACTTCGCGGAACCCAAGCCCAATTTTGTCTGTGAGTGGGGTTGTGTTAGGGGGCTTGTTACCATCGTCTGCGTTCGCAGAGCGGGGTTGGAGCGGGAGTGGCCGCACCCTTTCGAGAAAACAAAATGAGCTTTTCTCGAAAGGGTTGGTTAAGGGAGGGGGTCAAAATAACGCACCTTTTTAGACAACCGGGGGAGCTTTTCACGAAAGGCGGTGCTGAGTAATCTTGTGAACCAGTTGTTTATTTGTGTGTCTGTGTAAATTTTGTGAGGGTATAGAGGCCGTATAAGAGGTGAGTTTGTGTTGGGGGAGGGTGTGGGTGCATGTGTGCCATCTTTGGAACACTTCAACGGACATTTGAATATAAAAAAAGAAGGAAAGAAGGAAAAAACACATTTTTTTGCATTTAGGCTTATTTATTTCAATAGTCTCGGCAGTGCACACATCGACCGTGTTCTAACGTCAACTATATATTACATCCGTACCAGCTAGCACCTTGCGAAGGAAAGCCAGTTTCAAAGTAATTGCTTCAGTGGTGGGGGGGGGGCTTCGGGCGCTTGCCCATTTTCATTGATCAGTAAAATCTGTTCTCATCAGGTCTGCCAAAGTTGGTTTTCGATATTGTGTGCGACAGGTTCTATTTCAACTTGTCAAATCCGTCATAATTGATCAAAAAAGATTCTTCACAACCACAACATCATTGCAACGATTAGAAAAGTCAATTTAGACATGCTTACTACCCATTATCAAAATTGATGTATGTGGTAATGGAAACTGCGACGTAATTCAACCACGAATTATCAGATAAATGCTCGTCAAATTACCATGATGAACAAACTTATCAGGCGTTACGATTATACGTACATGTAATTTTTAAAAAGTCACCTAATCTTGAATTATCTGAACAATATAGACCGCATTGGAGGGGATGTCCGTAATTAGCGCCTAAATGTGTTTTTTTTTAAATAACTACGCGCTAATGTCAGCAATTGGTAAATAGTAGTGTAATGTAGTCTATTAAAAGCTTGAAGCAATAAATTTAAGTAATAGCAGCAGCATTATTTCTGTTTTAAAAAGCATAATTTATAGACAGTAACATAGGTGGAATGCCATCATTTAGCATGTCTGACACTTTTTTATACTAGTCATCCATATGCGGTCAAACAGAGTGAAGTGGGGAAGGGGTAAATAATTCTTAAAATAACGAGTGGTATAAAAGTGACTTTTCGAGCAAAATGGGAGTTAATCTTTGTAATTTTCCTTTCATAAAAAAGGTCTACTGCACTACCCGGTCATCCCTAAGTAACGAAATGCTATGTATACATTCATACGCGGCAAATTGCAGCTTCATAACTAAAGTAGCGTGGCGTACAATATCAGTCCATCACAGCGTGAATTATACGATGGCTGATGTTGTCTTCAATGCAAACCCAGGGTGTATGTTTATTGCTGGTTCACTCGCTTGTTTTAACAGCTACAATGGTAGACTTCAATAATCTGCTATTTGAAGCGGTGAATTGCTCGCGAAACCCTGCATAAGTCTGCCCTCTTTTGCAAGGATACCCGGACTCGAACGCCAGTTCACCCGTGTCCGATAGCTACGCCCTCCATTCGCAAATAACATTAATTGTTGACAATTAACCTTGGGGTTGTGTGTTTGCAGAGTCAAGGAGAGACCGTGTGAGGAGCTGAGTGTGTAATTTGAACCCCCTGCCTTAAAAAAACACATGGATAGAATTACACTAACGAATCAGTCTTGTGACTTATCATGAACTGGTAGCCAGAGAGAAAACATTGACAACATTGATGATAAATGATTATAAGTATTTGAAACGGTGGATATCACTGTTTAACACCAGTCATGGTTAAAACGGTGGATACGATATGAGCACCAAGAGGCTATTATTTTCAAACATTATCTAAATCTAAAAACACGGACAAATCACAGCTTTAATAAATGTGTTTGCCTTTTATCAAATAAGTCATGCCACAGGCCTAAAGTAGACCACCGCAACAGTCATATATCGCGATTTATACACATTCTTCACTCGCTTAATGAAAGTTTGATTAAATTACAAATGATATCATTAATCTGCTTGAAAGAGAGATACCAAAAGTATAAAGATTCGGATTCAAATTGAAATCTATGTATAAGTTGTCAAACTCACACCTCATGGCAAGATTTCCCAATTTTACGAAGAAACCCGGTGAATAGATTTTGCAACTCTGAAGTGATAACAGTAAAACAATAGCAAGTATTCAATATTCAAGATACGAAAGTTATTTATGGGTAGAGTTTCGGAGTCAGATATTGGAATAAAGCGATGGATGGCTGTTCGCAGTAAACCCATTAATGTGCAAATTTGAACCATCATTATTCATCACTGTTTCCTCAAAAATATTTTTTTTCAGAGTGTAATATATCTATTGATCGAGTAGTTGAGACTTATGACAACATTTCGAAAGGGCAGGATAATGCATTTTCTCTGCATGTCCATTGCTCTTTATCGGTGCAATTTATCATAACTCGCAGTTAGCATTAATGCATATGCCGTTGTAAATGAACGCAATTAAAACGCAAATCGTTCTCTGTTCGCTAAATTGCTTTTCCGACATTGCTGGCAGCTACATGTATTTCTCCTCATAAAACATTGATTTGAATGGTTTCCATATTCATCTACAAGCAAATGAGCGAATCGAAATAGCAATGCAAAACCTCTCCCATAAATCAATGATTTTATCGCCTCCTCCACCATTTGGGTCGTTCTAGGGCAGGAAAACCTTTACAATTATATCTGCGACCTTGTGTCTACACTTTTGACGGATGAATATATCTGGAATTGCTATTTTGTAACATGAATACATGTGTGTCAATGGATCGAATCAGATAAGTAAAATTACTCAAAACGTCTCAGCATTGCTTTAAAAAAATATCAGTTATTTTAATGGCAATACGGCAGCACTTATAACTAAATTAATGTCTCCATGCTTTGAAGGAATAGCAAGGACATGTATGGACTACTACCTGCACAAAATAAAATTGACCTGTTTATAATCGTATTCAGGTGCATCAATGCCTTTTCAAAAATCTGTCAATTACATTGTATTGGTGCAACAGCTAAGCATAGTAAGGTAATTATATTACACGTGACCCACTCAGACCACGGAAAAAATGACAGATTGCCCTCTTAATTTTGCGGTTAGTTGATACATATCATAAAAAAGTTATACCATGTATACGGATGTACATACAGGGCTTACTATCTATGTAGAAAGACATAAGGCCTATGTGCAGGGTATCGTCATATCCGTAATCTATATTAAAATGAATTTAAAATGCGATAGCTTCAGTTTTCATGGGTAATGTATTATTTACATATTGTAGAAAAATACGGGTCTTGTAGAAATGGGGAACCAAGCAGTAGGAGGACACAATATGCTTATCGTTAAATAATATTATGCGCATGTCGCATTTAACCATATGAATCTCACCTCTGTCAAGAAAATATACTACTACATTTGTTAAATCAGATAATTGTTGTAGAAAGTTCAGACTATCAAAGACTGTAATAAGTTATTTACGTGATTTGCTATGGTTAAGCAAAACCAACCTTGGTCTACATAGTCTGAATGAGATCTTTTCTAGATATCCATGAATATATACTTACTAGAGAATCGAATACAGGTGCATTAATGCACGTGTTGAGTTAACTGACCTAAAACAATCACTGGCGGAAATGTCAATACGTGGGTATGCCAGTTTAAAACGGACCAGATACTATGATGACATATGTTTTAAATTTCTTGTCACACGATTCTACGCAGAACTGGTCCTGTGCTATGAATTTTAAAACTTTCTCACCTGTTCTATTGAACAGTTTAGCTTCTAACATGCTTACACTGTTAAAAAGCGTGATTATACAGAAAAATAGAAGATTTTGCAGAAAGCAATAACAAAATTATTCTGTAAATTCATAAAATGTGAGTTTTTCTGCAATTTATTAAACAGAACAGTTCCGTTTAAAATGGGGAAAAGGGTGTTTTATTGAAGGAATTTTGTAAGATTCCATACACCAAATACCAATTTCCTGTAAGATTACGCAATCTGGTAAGCTTACAGGTGTTCTCGAGATTCTGCTGCAGGAGCTTTTTTATTTTAAGGATATTTTTTCTAACAATATAAGGGCCTTTTCACACGTGAATATTGAATCATCATTGTAATGATGATTGCAGGCGTTGTGATTCTTAGCAATTTGTTCTAGTTTGGTTTCACATGTGCTAAATAATCGTCTTTAGCCTCATTTTTCGCTGGACTCCTCATTCAATATTCGATTTTATGCTTTTTACCGTGTAAAAGGGCGGTAATTTTAATGGTGATTTTGAATCGGATATGGCTAGTTTTCAAAGTGTAGATACACTTTGGTGAAATAATGAATTAATATTGTTCATTTGCCTGAAAACGAATCGTGAGCATTGACCCAATGAAGCGATTACACGCTTTTGCGACCTCTTGTATTGTTCCCAAACAGCGTTGATGAAAATGCAGATCAAGAAGGTGAACATAATTACACGGTAACACGATTTAAATACACCCAGAATTGTTTCAAATGCTGAATGCAGTTAGATTAATCAAATAGAAATACAGTTTAAGAACATAACGTAAAATGTTAAAATTGCAAACCATGATCCTTAAGAAAAAAAATCAACATCATTATCACCAACAAGAACATCATCAGCAACATCAACATCAACAGTTTGCAACGCCTTCAATCTCATACGTTTTGCTGTATCAGGAAAGAAAAAAATGGTGAATAGATAAACATGTATGGATTTTACAATTTGCCAGAATTTTTTTTGACTGATTTTCTTTATCAAAGAGGACTAGGAAATGATACTCGATTAATTGTTTCCTGACCGTTTTCAACTTGATCAAACTAACCCTCACTCCCGCGCAGTTTGAAACTTGGGTGTGAATGACTTTAGGCTTTAATCGTGGTAATAGCAAATAATTCTGATTTTAGGTGACATCTTTGGAACAGAGAACATCAGCAAAAACATCTCACATTTTGCAGATAACAATGAGAGTTTCTTCCCATTCATTCTCTCACAGATGGAATAAAGTCCAGATTTACTTACCGCTGATAGCATAGGCAGCTCCCAAGCTGAGACAATCTTCGCCTCGATGCTGCATGTTGGGTTAGGTCCAAAGAATGCCACAACTCCACTCTTCCATTGCTCAGTAAGGGCCAGAATGGAATCCCTCTCCGTGTGTCCAGTATTCGTCCAAGTGTACCTCATTTTATAACCAGGCAGTAAATTTTTGTCGGCATTGACGGCATTGACCGCCTCGGTCATGGCACCTCCAATTCTCATAGCGAACCGCGTGATCAAATCCTGAGACGAAGATGCTAAGAAGCCGACCTTGATCTCGATTAGGCCATCCTCGTCGACTACCAACTCCTGTTCACCGTCTGGACCACATTGCCCTGCTTGGGAAGGTGGTACAGGAGGTCCCGTTGATAGGTCCGTTGATGGTAGCTCTTGGGTAGTGATCATGTTCATAGGGGGCTCGATCCCGTCGGAGGCTGTGGACGCATTCAGTTGCGCCATCGCCTCAGGGATCAACGATAAACATAAGACGGAAAGCCATAGCGACGTCAGTTTATGGTCAACTGGAGACCAAATTCTCCGATGGCAGTGAATTTTCATTTCAATCGATTTTCGCCTCTTTTCAGTGAAAATTCAAACTAGATTTGTGTGTTTTCACTAACGCATGCTA
Source organism: Lytechinus variegatus (assembly GCF_018143015.1). Taxonomy (NCBI): domain Eukaryota; kingdom Metazoa; phylum Echinodermata; class Echinoidea; order Temnopleuroida; family Toxopneustidae; genus Lytechinus; species Lytechinus variegatus. The sequence goes on from NC_054749.1 coordinate 35,488,506, forward strand.
CGATGCCCTTCAACCACTGTAGGTGAAAATCAATATGGAATGACAACCCGAAAAGAAAATATATCTGAATACAACATGCATATTCCAGGTCCTAAATCGCAACATTCATAATCAGCTATGAGAGTTCAATTTCAACATTTCGTCCATCATCAAAAGTGGATTTTGGACTGTAAAGCTACAACAAATTGTCTCTCAGTTAATCAGTTATCGGAGTCATTTACCTCTCTGAATGTCGAATCGTATATCAATGAATCACTATTTCATGAGCGTCTGTCTTTAATCGAAAGATTGCAAGGCAATGGGGCATGTCTTGCCTACCTCATCAAAAGTTAATGAAAATTTGATAATAAAACACAATATCCCCACAGAAGTAACCTGTCTCTCGTCAATAGAGTGATTAGGTGGTGTAAATCGAGGGCATACTGACAGATTGATGGTCTATGAGTCTGGCTGTGATTTATTTGCCAATCTCCTGTTGTTTTGTTGTTGTTGTGAGTGCTTCGAAAGCATTGAGATATCCAGGGTACGACTTCCAGGTAGGAATATGGAATTCAAACGTATCGACTTTATGACAGATGCACTAGCTGTCAAAATGCATATCAGTTCGACCTATGCGTATTCAAGAAGGGCTATTTTTCTGCCTCTCAGAAGACATTGCTTGACATTTTACATTTCCATTCCATTTCTTTGCTTCGTTCTCGAGAGAGTCTCCGGTATATGGAATAATTACCTGAGCATCGTCTTGGAAACGAAGAAATTGACAAGGGGGATGGGAGCAGATGATCTGGTAATCCTTGCGCGATTACACGAGATGGGAATGTATTCTTTTGTGCTCACATCTGGCTCTCTAATCCTGATACCTTATATTGGTTGAGGGACGAGATTGCTTCCTATCAATATTTTTGAGTAACGACTAACGTCCATAGGGGCAAGAAGTGTTTCTTCCAATGTTTCCATGATAAGAATGCGATATAATATTCATGAAGTCACCTCTGAATCTACATTCTTATATCAAACTAAGAATTGGAAGCATATAATGATTTGCTTTGGTATCGTAATAACGATTCCCAAAATTCAATAAAGCAGCCTATGTTACATGCGTTTGATGTGCTTATGATATCGAGTACTTCCTGGCAGAGAAATTATATGGAGAGTTCAATAAGTCGCATTAAGGTAATCAATAAACCATGGACACCTTGCTGCAAAACTTTTTTTTTTCGTTTTGATTATCCACCAACGTGTCAATTACAAGTATTTTTCGTGGTCGTCTGAGTTTTTAAACAACATGGCTACCGAATTGCATTCAACATGCTCAGTCATCGATTTCGATGGAAAGATGAAGTCTTAACCAGTAGAATTGCTAACAGCATCAGTTAAAGCATAGCATCCAGACCATTAAATCGTCACTCACTTGTCAAGAGTTTTCTAAAATTATTTCTCGTTTATGGATCTCTAAGTGACATCAGTACCTCCTCTTCCAGCGAAATTGAAAATGATATTTGTTTTTTCTCCTTATCTCTGCTTACTGACAGCATCCAAATGCCAAACGTGAATCGGGTGAATTTATTTTCTGTCAGACGGCAGGCTTATTTGTATTTTGGCTAATATCGCGGCATAATCACGGATAAGCTGGATGAGGGTCAAACTTTCATATGCAAAATCACGAAATCGAAAAATTTTGCAGAATCATGAAGACGTCAAAATGGTGCACATTCTTATCCGAATCATGCTTGATGTTTTCGTTTCATTTGCAAATCGGAGTGGGTACGTCCAAGTATTCCGAAATGATCGGCGGTGAATTTAAAACACGATGGCCAAACCTTTATTTTGTTGTCTTATCCGCCTCCCCTTGAAGTCATTCACTATCCATCAGTATTGTCGATTAGTTGATTGAATTCATGATGATGCTGTTATTCGTGTTTTACCTGTTGAGTTCGTTTCATCGTCTGTTTACTACCGAGACAGAATTTTCATTCATTAGCGATCAGTTCATGGCCGGGCTGCAAAGAGAATGATAATAGCCCATAACAATATCCGTGAATGAATAGAATAAATGGTGCAGTACAAAGATCGTTTCCTTGTTTATGAATACACCTATTTGGCTGGTGAACATGCCTAGTACACTTAAACGTGAAATAACTTGTTTTTTATTATTATTATTTCATTCTCCTTTAAGGAAAAATGTCTTAAATTTTTACGAGTCAAAGACAGAGCTGCATTAACGTCGATTCATTGCATGACGGCGACACCCCATTCGTCCTCCTGTCCACACAGCTGCTAAAAACTAAGTGAAGGTGGCTGCATCAGCGCTAGCAGACGACTAAAAACCAATTGGGTATCGATACTCCTCCAGTTCTCTTTTTTCCGCGCGCTAAGCTGAATCGTTCCGCCTTGATGCGAGTGTTCATCATTCTGAGAGCGCATTTAAATGGGGCAAGTGGTGTTAGCAGCGAAGGAGCAGTGCGTACGTGTGCGTGTGGATGTGCGTGCGAGTGTGCGTGCGTGTCCGTGTTGGGGTGGGGAATGGTAAATTAATATATGATATGCTGATAGCAGCTAATCAAAATATCTAACACGCAGAATACTGTGAGTGGTCTTTAAACGTATATTTGAACATGGTAAACCAAAATATTTAAGAGCATTGTCAACTTTTGTGCTCGACACATGTTCACCATCATGACTGTGCAATACAAACGCCTCTTTAGAAATGGGATACGGTTTATCATTAATTGTTTTTTTTATGATTTTTAACAGGGCTAGCGATACTAGATGCAGTCTGTATTCATTGCGGGATGTAGGTCATGCGTATCATCTAATGGTCGTATTATTATTGTTGTTAGTATTAACGAATCCCCATTAACCAAATACTGTATAAGCTTGGCTTTGATAGTTTCACCATAAAAAACGAAGTTTTTCTTCAAAAAGATCAAATGATCAGTCAGAATGACCCTAATTGCACTCATTTATCTCTAAAGTGCACAATCGCGAAGGCATTTATGATACGCGTCTTTTAATCATCATGTTTCTGATATGATTCAATAATTAGTTTATATGAATGCACAGTATCACTGAAGCCAGTGGTGGCACCAGGATTTTCAAAGTGGGGGGGGCAAATGGGGGGCAAAAGAAAATATTGGGGGGGCAAGGGCAGTCAAAAAATTTTTTTGCATGTGTGGAAAAATCGAGCGCGAAGCGCGAGTTTTAGTGGCCCCAATAAACATTTTTTTGTTACACTTGATATAAACAGAAATTTTTGTAAAATCAGGTAATGCTTAATGGAGCAAAGTTATTGATCAAAACTAGATCATGAACTGAACATTTACATATATGTAATCTTAAGGCGTAGACCTATTCTACTTTTACATTTTTGTATCACATCAGAAAAAATGCATGCAGCAAAACAAACAGCATTGTCAATGTATGCAAGGTAATAATGTAAAAAAAAGGGAAAAATGCTAACCAACTAATTGCAAAACATAACTTGTCTACATATTTTCCAAGCACATGTAAAGTTACTGACATCTGTAGGCTTATACTTACATTCCTACTTGAGCGTTATCCTGGTCGTTGGGTATCTCATGATGAACCTGTCAACCACCTCTTCCAGGTCGATAGCAAGAGCTCTTTCTCGGTGGACACTTATTACCGCGAGGCTTTTGAGCCTGCTGTTAATCATGTTGGCTCTGAGATGATTTTTGATGAGCTTGAGTTAACTGAAGGTTCTTTCACAAGAAGCTGTACTTACTGGGATGATTGCAGCTATTTTCACTAACTTGTACAGTTCTTCAAAGGACATAGTAAGTGGCTTCAGGTGTTCCGCGACATCAATCAAAGTTTCTAGTTTGGTGTCAGACCTTTCAATCATTCTCTTGACAGGTCTCATTTCAGTTTTGATGTCCTCAAGATTGAGTTTATAGTGCACTGCAAGAGGCTTGACAGTTTCGAAGTCCAGAAACTTATGAGACTTAGGATCCAGAGCTGCAAGTGAACGAAAGATCTGCAGATTTTCGTTGCTAAATCTTCTACTTAATTCACCTAAAAACACATCCACTGTAGGATTAAGTATTGCTATTTTCATGCTAGCTGCATCAGACACTTTGTCACGCTTTCCGAGCTTAGACAGAACTACAAAGTCATCCATTGTTGATGGTGCACTGGTTTGTCTGCGTTTATTGCTACATTTAAGTCCATTTTCCTTTGCTAGTGTAAGTGATTCACTGAAGTAGCTATCAGCTTAAGAGGGAGGGGACAGAACACCCATCGCAGATTGCACATCTTTACATAGCCTATTTACTTTTTCACTAAAAACCATGACGGTGACAAATTATGAACGAAGAGTTCAAGCATTCTTATTTGTTAATGAAGCAAATCGATGAGTTTAATCAAAATTTTACATGAGTAGATGCATATTTATTTCAAGGAAGGGGCAGACTTTGAGTATTTGTCCTCCACGCCCCCCCCCCCCCCAAAGAATAAACATTGCTGACGACAGAATACACACTTACATTAGCTTGTGTATCACACATTGAAATGTCTGCCTTAATGCAAGATATAACAAGCGATATAAACTTATTACAAACTAATAGTGTGCGAGGAAGCCAACAGCGACTAAGTGAGAAAATTTTCAAGTTTTGAAGAGCAGAAAATGGTATTTTAGAGCACTTCACAGCTGAGCTTGAATATGTAGTACGACAGCATCTACTTATTTACAAATTACTGTATAATTTTCTTTTAAGTCCTCAAAATTTCTGGGGGGGCAACTGGGGGGGCAAAGCTTCTGAGTGGGGGGGGGCAAATGCCCCCCCATGCCCCCCCTTGGTGCCGCCACTGACTGAAGCTGATAGTGTTACTACATCTTGATTATGTTTTGTATGTTAATAAAAAAATCATATTTTGCCTTATCACCGACATAAAAAGTAAATATCAAATTGTTGTATTTCATTTCAACATATAAACGTGAACTGCAATTGTAAGAATTCGTTTTTTATTTGAAATTAAATTAAATTCCATTCTTCTATAATCTTTTTTATTGACATTGAAAATACCCAAAAAAATACATAAATTTACATTTCAATAAAAAATGAACGAATGACGCTACTACACATGCAAATTTCACATGGCTCGTGAAACAAGCACATTAATATTTCCTTGGCAAATTTCTAGAAAAAATAAATAGGCCCCAGACCACAGGAGCTTGAGATAAATGGAAGTTTTTCGCGGCTTGATTATTTGTTGATGAAGGATGATAAAAAAAATGCAAATATATTCTGTATAATTGAATAATTTGTATATTTCTATATATATATATTATGTACATATATACAGTATACAGTGCGTCCAACAAAAACGAAACTGAAATTTATCTTTGATTTATTATAACTTAATCACAAACATAATAGACATATGACCTACCATTGTAATCTCCTCTTTCATCTGAAATTACTTAAATGATTTCATTTGAAGAGGGAATACCAAAGAGTCAATTGGCGGGCTGTATCTAGGTTTCAAAAAGAAAACCAAATTTGTATAAAGTTCAATATCTGCTCTTTAATTTGATACATCAAAACAAAGTTCTGGTTATTTGAAGTAAGGCTTGAATTTCAATAATTGCATAAAATGAAGAGGTTTTACAGGCTAGCGTTCAGACTCACTCGACACTCCGTTTTGTGACGATCAGCCATGCATTAAGTCTTTTGTTAACCGTGCGATAGCTTCTCTGGGAAACCGGTGAAAACACGTTTATTTAATGAAATTATGGAAATACAAGCATTGTTTCGAGGGAACAGAACTTTATTTTACTTCTTGACCATTTTCTGTGATTAAGGTATCAAATAAAAGAGCAGATATTGAACTTTTTAGGCTTGAGATTTTCTTTTTGATTCAGATACCCCCGGCAAATGAGTTTTTGATACCCTTTCTTCAAATTGTTTTGCTCACTCATGCGTGAATGAGAAATAATCTAAGTAATATCAGGTGAAAGAGGAGATTCTAATCTTTACAATGATAGGTCATTTGTCTATTTTATTAATGACTAAGTTATGATAAATCACCGCTAGATCTCGGTTTCGTTTTGTTTGTTGGATGCATTGTATATGTATGTACGTATTAAGTTTGATTTTATACATGATAGCTTCTCCACTGTATAGTAGCCCCCTGTTCAATAAATCCTGTATTAATATAAATATAAATTGATAAATCATACTATCTGTCCATTTTTTTTGTATTCAATTGATCGTTTTTTACAGCAAAATAATAGTGATCTCTCTTTTTACACAAATGCATAATAATAGTGATTAAAACTAACTGATTTAGAAGCTACACATTACTGATATTATGTATAAGGGAATATTTCCATGTGATGTAACTAAAAGATCTTGTCAGGGTCATCCACAGACTGATGATAGATGATGGTATTCAAATTAAATATCCGCACGAAAATTGACAGACAAAATGACAGGGAGTGTTACAATAAAAAAAGATACAAAGTTATTACTTTTGTTGGTATGACAGGAAAGACGATCATACGAAATAGACAAACATAGCATTCATATGAATGAGAGAAAGAGAGAGATTGTGACAGAAATTAAGGGAGAATGGATATTCACTGATTTGATTATTTGGTTTTATTATTTTTATTTAACTTGATTTTAGGAATAAGAACAAGAAAACCCCACAAAAAAATGAAAATATTCAAAAGAAACGAGACCAAAACTTTGCAATTCCTTTATTTTACTCTTCAAAGGGAAAATATTACATAGAGCAAAAATTATATTAATAATCATGAAGACAATAGTAATGTTTTATCTACCCAGAGCAGCCACTTCATTTATTAAACTTGTAGACATAACATGACCCTTCTCCAGTATACATGTTGGGTGCCATCACCCAAATCTTTGCGACCCGATCATGGATCGAACCCTTGACCTCCTCTTCATGATGCGGGCGCTATACCACTGAGTCACATTTTCCGGTGTCTAGAGTCCAAAATAAATATCAGAAATTACTTTCTATGCCGTCTGAATCATTTATTTAAAAAATTTTATAGTTTTCATTATTGCTGATTAACTATTATAGTATGGTATTGATAAGACTTTGGTTCCTTTCTATAATTTAATTATCTTATCTTCTGGTAACGGCCACTATAGCAAAACCAAAGAATTAATTCTAATATTATATATACATATATATATATATATATATATATATATGTTCTGTAAGATCATTAGCTATATGATATAAACTATGCTTCTTTTTATTCCCGATGGAATGCCATATGCACATGATATAACAGTGCACAGTTACTCAACGTACCAGTATAATACATACAGGGGACCTACCTTTATGCATAGGCAATAGCTGATTGATAGGCCCGATGTAATGCATTTGAATATTGCCTCTGCAGCCAACCTTAATCCCAACGGGGCGATTAATTCTTAGGAGTGAGATATCATTAGATATTCATGAAAAATGGAGTAAAACTGGAGTTTTTCCCCCCTCATGGCCGCCTGCTGATATTTATATTCCTCATGGAGATTATATCCTAATAACATATTACAGGCTTATTAACATTTACTACACCTTTAATCGATTTACTAACATATACCCGGAGGCGTTATCATAGCCTCAAAATGTTCCAATCTTTAAAATTTCGTTCTGATGTTAAGCAAAAGAGACCAAAGTCACAACTGAAGAGACCATTTTAAATCATCATCATCATCGTGATCTTATAAAGGATTTCATTTGTCCTTAAATACATCAGAACTTACAAGGCATTCTAGCAAAATAGTCGCATATTGGAGCAAGATAAAGAATATAATAATTTTTTAAAAAGTACCCCTAGCGTCTTTCGCGGCGGTTTTACGGGAAACCCGCATTTCTTGTATTGCCGAAATGACATGATTATTAAAAGAGTGGGTCCTTGAATAAAGATGGTGCTGATTACTAAAATAGTCGCCGGTGCAATGACAAAGGGAAAACTATAGGATGATGGTAAGATGCTCGATTTTACATTGAATATCCTTGCGCTACGGATATGGCCTCTCGACATCCATAAAATATTTAATGTCTAGTGACTTTTTTTTCATACATGTTCATTTTAGTTTGTAAATGCGAAGCATGAATATTTCAAAAATAATAAATTATCTATCTTTCAGTTTGTTTTAATATAAGGAACGGTTAAACGGCAATGTATTAACTTAGTGTATGGTGGTTCATTTTTATTTTTAACTTTTACCCCCAAAACTTGTCTGGATCAGACAGTTATATTACTTGGTCACATCTTTTTCTACAATGTAAGTGTCATTCTAATATTCTATTGAATCTTTACACAAATCACGCTAAAATAATTATATCATTTTACTTTTGATTACTGTGACATGATACATGAGCAGATGATAACACTAGATTGCTTTATTAACAAAGTGATTATTAGTTTGAACAGAAACTTGGTATTAATTTAAGAAGGAAAACAAATATTCATGAGGAGGGCGCTCTACCATGTCACTGTGTCTAAAGGTCACCGCTCACCTTATGATTGGGAATGAAACTAATAGTTTTGCAGTAAATATTCAAACATGGGTAATCTTACCGTGTAATGTTATAAATTATTGTACGAATACCTATAATCGAATATGTGACTACGTTATCATCCTTCTTAGAATTAAGTGAATTTGATCTCTAGTCGTAATGACGTCATTAGAAGTAGAGCCACTTATTTCAATAATTGCTAATAGAAACGTGTTCGAATCGCCAGGGCCCTAGTCCATGTATTATATCTATATTTCTGGTATTTTTAAAATCATACTCCCATCAATTTGAAAAAAAAAAAAAGTTGGTGCCTTGAGCAATTTTAAGCAATGAACGCATTGTGTTGACTAGAGTTTGGTCCTTTTAACTTCTGACAGTTCGCCTATTTGTGTTTGCGAAGTCTGTGCAGTCCGATAATGCAACCAAATATGAGTCTGTTTTATTTTGTATTGAGTGCACACATGAGCTCATGATTAAAAACCTTGTATGTTGCATCGTCCGTGTAGGACATCGTCTTGATTTCCTTTTGATATTGCGAATGTATTAATATAGTGAGGGATGATCGGATTTATTTCAAATCATTTTCAAGTTCATCCATGAAATCCATCTTGAATCCATCAAATTTCTTTTCAATCATGTGTACCGCACTCGATATTGACTGTCGAGGAAAACAGATTCATTCCGATTGATTTTCAAAGGCCATTAAAAATCAAAGCAAAGGTCAGAGCTTGGATTTTGAAATGCATTATATTTTACTTTTTTTCATTATCCATCGGATATTCTAATATCATGAATATTGTGATGTAGAAATAAGATAAATTTCAGAAGGGAAAATGAAAAAAGGGATACATTATTTGGGATATGTCAACTCAAAATTACCAAAGGTAGAAAATCATATGCTATGAACGTGAAATGCATTTGTTTTGTTCTTTATTACAATAATAAATTTATTTTTCAAAACAGTATTAAAACAAGGCATTATTAAAATCTGATATATAATGGTCGGCTGTGAACATATGTGCAAAAACATGAAAAGAGAGTCAGAACGAACAGAGAAGTTCATTGAATTGAACTTATTTAGGAAATAATGAAACAGCGAGGGAAAATGTCGATAAACTTGGTCAAGGAGTTTGAAGACATGGAAAACCATCCAACATATTCCCTTTATAGCCACTTTCATGCCGCACTGATAAAATATGTTACACAGTTTGCTTCATTGCATATTTCTTGCAGATTGTAGACAAAAGAGTCATGCCTATTACAGACTTACGGCGAATTACACAACGATACATGACTTTGTTATGATAATTACTTTGCGCTGCTTCTGGTCGGATAACATGAGTAGACACATTGCTCACTTTTACAGGGGACAGCAAAAATAGATGTCGCAACAATTTTTGAAGTATGATTAAAAATCACTTGACTGGCCGCATTTGGCCACAGTTTTGACACATAACATCACAAATTGATACATCCCAACAAACTGATCATATAATTTTTATAGTGTGGAACTGTGTGTGATTTTGTAAAATGTTGATTTAAAAATGTCCAATAATTCGGTTATTTCACGGAGCTTCCAAGCTCCTAGGTTTTATCACATTGTTATCATTCAATATTTCGCCTAAAATCAGGACACAATATTTCTTCATGTGTTCAATATTTGTGTTTGTGCTAAAAAAAATGGAAATATCCCAGTCATCTTTCTTTCGACACAAATCATTTTTCAGCTTTTCCATGCAACTGGCGGCATCACAGGTCGCCACCAAAGGCTACATTGAACCAGCGTGTTCCTTTTGTACTTCTTTAGAAGTTGGAAGCTATTTGCATATCGTTGTCACTCCATTATTTTTACCTCAATGATTTGGTGGAATGCCTATATATTTTTCCACGGACATCTGACACTTATTTTCATATGAGCTGAAGCAAATAAATAGATGCATTATTATTAATAATGATCAACCGAAATACAGCTTGAGCTAAAGTTCATCATAATTTCAAAATGAACGATTTTTTTATCACCAAAATTACTCGGATATTGTACATTTGCTCATATTTGACTTATTCTACTATGAACATACAATGCATGAGGCATTATGAAAATCGTAATAAGAGAGAGGATATGGGAGATTGATAGGTTAGCTCAAATTTCCAATTTTAATTATTTCAGGTATAGGGACGATCGAACTGCTGAATAAATCAGGCTTAATGGAAAGCGCGTGCTTAATATGACTGGATACAATGCTCTATGATATTTGAAAAATTGATTGGATAACACGATAATGGACATGATGGAAGATGTATGATACACAGATACATGGGTGGTAAATAACTTGAATAGAATAAAAATGTGGAATATTCCTAAGACCTTTGATGAATCAGAAGAAAGCTTAACAAATATTTTAGATCATAATCGCTTTCTTAGTTGATCATTGATCACTTTTTCTAGTGATCTTGGTCTGTCTGAGACCTACAGTTTTGTAGTTCATTTTTTTTATATTGCAACATGGTAAATAAGCGGATAAAGAAACAAACTAATGCTAGATCAATGTGTCCACTTGTATGAATTCGTGCATTACGATAATGGTGAAAGATTGCGTTCACAGACCATCTCTATATTATCTACCCTTGTTAACTAGTCGAGGTTTTGATATCTTATTGATGACACAGTATCAACTCGATTCAGTGCATCTGACTTGATAGTCCTTGTCATTGACGACAGCCCTCCCTTGGCCAAACGTCGTCCGGTAGATTATTTTGACCGATATATTTCATCCCAAAGGAGCTTTATTAAGACGAGCGAGAAGCGGATGGTCAGAACTTGATTGCAGTTTGGCGTAAAGGCGTTAGATTTCTCGAGAAATGATATGATGAATTTCGTCTAAATGCTGGTGCTTTATGTTATTATTATACCCAATTGTGGTGTAAAAGTATAAGATGACCTCAAGATCGAACGATGATATAACCGTATACATTGAAACTAAAAGCGAACTTACTTTGTTATCAGGGGTGACGATCGAAAGATTTTACCAAGCTGCAGAGAAAAAAAATCGCTCTCGGGACTATTTTCACCGAATCATAATGTACAAGCTCTGTTTTTTTTGCTCCTCATTTTCATGTTCATATCTGCTTCTTTTGATCATGCGAAATATTTTACAACTCTTTGTTTTATTAAACATGTATATCTGTTGTCTAAAGTACTGATGGAGAGTAAGTAAAGTGATTAAGTGAACTTATTTAGGTGTGGAATCTTAAAGTAATTGTTTATTCACTTTCTATTTCGTTAGTGAAGTAAACAGGAAATTTGATCAGTGTTGTTTCTTTTCATCAATTTTCGTCACCTTTTTTTAAGCTACACATTCACACCATCTTTGTAGGTGAATGTGGCGTCGAAAGTATTCCATTTTAGGTCAGTCGGCCCTTTCAAATGTAGATTAATAATTGAACTGGTAAATTTACGATATGGCGGAAAGAAAACTGACACAGAAATCGCAACACCACCATAAGAAAGACGTGATGAGAGGTTATTCAGGTCAATAATCCGGTCAGACGATTCCGAAATGATCACGGATACTAATCGGTTCGCAGAAGTTTCGTCGCCATGGGCAACCGTATCTGACGGCTGATAGCCCGATGCGTTTCTTCCATTGAAGAGAAAAGAAATAGGTGTTAGGTCTGAGCACGTGATCAATATCGTTGCGGGTCAATTAACAGAGAGACCAAAAAGTCACAAATTACGGCTCCTCCCCAGACAGAACTGTTTGGGAGTTGAGATGGGATTACTGAAGGAGATGAGACACGGATTCACCTGACAAGATGATGGAATATATGATGATGGCGGTACAGTTTCAGATGGAATCAAATGGACCTCCGGTGGTAGTGAATTATTTACGCACATGAACCAATGCTTGCCACCATCGGACTCGGGCATAATAAGGAGAGCACAAAACACTATGGGTTAGGAGGTAGTACCCTTCGAAAACAATAGGGTTACCTGTTGAGTGTTTTTGTAACAGAAACAAGATGGCTGCAAATCAGCAATGGCAGGATGTGTGAAAAAAAAGACATCTATGCATATTGTTAATAATAGCAGAGCAAGCTCATTCAACATTAATATATCGTTTGAAACACAAACAGATGCTTATAAGTTTGTGTTTACTTTTGTCACATTATCTCTTTTTTTTGGGGGGGGGGCTCTGAATGAGCAAATGGAATCCATTACCACTGTCGTCGTGCCGCAAAATATACAGCAACGCTGTTTTCGAACAGAAGATTTTACATGAAATTTTCTGCAAATAAACAGAACAGGTCTGTGTTTAAAAAGGAACCCCCCAAAAGGGTGTATTACATGCGATTTGTTACGTTCCACCAAGTACAACTGTGTTGTAATTTTAAACAATGCATGTACAGTGGAGCGTTGTGGCCCAGTGGATTAGTCTTCGGACATTGAAACAGAGGGTCGTGGGTTCAAATCCCAGCCATGGCGTAATTTCCTTCAGCAAGAAACTGATCCACAATGTGCTGCACTCAACCCAGGTGAGGTACCGGTAAGAAGTCATTCATTAAGAAGCTGTGTGCGCTATGAACGCCTAGCTTAGCCGGGTAATATAGGAGCGCCTTGAGCATTATTATTATTATCATCATTACAATTGCAGGTACGCTCTTCTCACGGTTCTCATTGAGGACTTCTGAATTATCATAATAACAAATATGTTATTTTTTTAACATACATGTATTATCATGTATGTTATAATCAATACATGACTTTAGTTTAAAAAAGCACCAAGAAGGTTTTATTTTGTTAATATTAGTTTTTACTCAAAGGATCATGATGACTAGAGCATGACGAGTTACCAAGGGCACACTCACACAAAGGAAAAACAAAATCTAAAGGAAACGGCATAAAACCCTTTCTTCAATACGAATAATTTCTTATACTGAAAAAAAGAGAAAGTTCACCTCGCCTTAATTGATGATGCAGACATGCTTGGAACACGTATGTTCAGACTAGGTCACCAAGGCGCCTTGTATCATTAAGACACAAGTGATCATTTTAGCCTCTATGGACTATACACAACGTTCACACCTCTCTACCTCTCACTTGACTGGCATGCAAAAAAGGGAGAAAGTAAGGAAGATGATATAAGAAGACCCGGGGAATAGGGAGGAGAGAGAGAGAGAGAGAAATCAAGAAAGATTAAAAAAAATACCAATGAAAAAGAAAGGGGGAGGAGAGAGAGAGAAACATGGATTTTGGGGTAAAAATATTGGAACAAAAACATGTTTCGCGATTTTATACATACATTTTCACTCGATTTGTAAAAAACAAATATACAACATTTGCTAATCGTTATTTCACCAACATTAACGATGTCTGTTCGAGGGAGAGAGAGGGAGAGAGAGGGAGATAGGGGGTGGGCGTGTGTAAAAGCGAGCGTGCGTTTAGGTGGGTGAGTGTTAGTAAGAAACTATGTGAACTTATACAACTTAGTTAATTATCACTGTTAATCATATCGTGTTTTTAAGTCTTATATGTCCATAATTATCAGGATTATTTGAATTTACTCATACCCGTTGTATTGAGTTGTATTGACCGATTATTTGTATATTATGTTTGAATAATTTTTGTAGTGATGTTTTCACTTTCGAATTCCTTTTCTTTTACCTAGATATCCTGTATATTCTTATTTCATTTTTTTCTGAGTGCTTTGAAACTTTTGTTCAAAGTGCTTTTTAAATTTTGTATCTTATTATCACATCATATCACATTATATAATAAGTTATATTATAAGTTTGATGAAAGGGAAAAAAAGAGTGAGAGAGAGAGAGATAGAGGAGAGGGAGTATGAAGACTGGAGTGTATGATAATGCATTAGTAAATGTGGGAAGAGCTTGGATATGATCTATATGCGGGAAAATAATGGTTTATGATGTATGTGGAGGAATCAATGGGGGAGGGGGAATTATGGCATACTACACAAAGTACATGTCTATGAATGTGAAACCAGAGATTGCTTATCAATACACACAAATTAAAGAAAATGAAATAAATCTAGATGTGAACGCATCTTTTAATTGTTTCGACCGAATGTACTTTCCTGACATTTCTGATGACATAGAATTGATTAAGTTGACTGAGGGCGGCTTGAGGTTAATGGTCATATATGGATGCTAGAAGTTGATTTACCGAGTAAAACCAGTGATCAGAGGGTACTTCTACTAAACTCTAAAAAAAATACTATAAGGAATTATAAATATACCGGTATATTGGAGTTATGTATGTAATTAGTATATAATTACGATAATTGAACTAGAATTACATTATTTTTAACGTATGTAAATCATCAGATTCAGCATGATAAATAATAGTGCAGCGAACAAGGAAGCACTATTATAACCTTTCCAGCAAAAATTTTGTATTTTTCTTTTTATCAGGAAGGTATTCATAATTATCAATGCAAATTGACGTACCTTACAACTGGAACAGTAAAGTGCATCTACATCATCGGAAAACATTACGCGAGGGGGCGCCACACTCCATAAAGTGTTATGATCATGTTTTCTGTCCTAAGATCGTGCCGTTTTTTTCAAATAAAAGTGGAATGAGAAAGCGACAAAAAGAGACCATATGATAGGAGTGATCTGGATTTCAAAGAATCATATTTAGGTCACTTAAAAATACCTGCTACTCACACTTGCTAAATAATGTCAAATGTAATTTATGGAAATTTTAAATTCATTACAAAATGATTAGTACTCCAAATATATAAAACAAGGATACGTTTTATCTTTATGTTTTGATATGTCTGTAGTAAAAATGGTGATTATTAGGGACGGTGGCACAACATAATAATTGACAAAGTTCCATCGACCATGCATATCATTTTCCGTTTTAAAGAAGCGGGTCGTGTGGTCCAGTGGTTAGAGCATTGGACTCATAATCGCAAGGTTGTGAGTTCGAACCCCAACTCTGCCATTGTCTCCACTTTGATAAAAAGGCCCGAGAGTGATATCTGTCGTCTATAACGTCAGCCACTATGACTGATAAACCTAGACGTAAAACGTTTCATAGGTAATTGGTTATATACCAGCTTGGCGTTTACCAGCAAAATGCTGTCCTGCCGAGTTCCTACGGGAGTTACCACAAACAGAAACAGAAACAGAAGGAAAACGTATAAATGTAAGCAATATTCAAATCATTATTTTCAAAAGAAACAATATATTATCAATGACGAGTGTTGGCGTATATGACAACAATATTCATTTTCCACCTTTTTTCCAATCACAATAGCGTTGTGGGAAAATAAGGTTAAAAAGCACATTAATGCACGTTCATACCTTAATTCCTCCATGAACTTACCTGTTACAATTTGATGGGAAATGTTTTGTTTATTTATACGCAGAAAACCAAATTTTACCCTACGAATATTAAAAGAAAAACAGAGAAAGGGCTAATCTCTGACCATGGGAGATGGTAAAGAAACATTATCACGCAACCATAACAGAGCTGAAGCTTCTCTCTATAGTATAGTCTATCTTTATTACGAATATTAGGGGACGAAGCCCCATATGACATGTATGATATTCATGATGATGGGATATTGAGTTGGATGATCATTAGAGATGGAAGGATAAAAGTTGGCGATAAACTTCTCTCCAAAATGAAGCCGCCGTACTTCATATTGTTCTCTTCCCACATCGATACCTAAAAAGCAGTCACGTCGCTTATTAATCCGAAATGAAATATAGAAAGGAGGAGAAAAGCAAAGCCCAGTCTCCTATTAGAAATAGTCACGTCCACCATGAGTGATAATTCATTGATATTGACTCGGTTATGGCTGCCTCCGCAATCTTGATATATAATCAGATAAAAAAAAGTAAGAGACAACATTTGATCTGCTATTAAATGCCAATGAAGATCCGTGCTAGTAAGAATAAATCATAGACAAAGTTATTTTTAGGGAGATATCAACGTTACTGAGTGACGTGACCAATGCAGTTATTATATTGGGGCCTCGTGAAAGAAAACGAAAATGGTCTTTAGAGTTACAAATTTTTTTTCCCTCATATTCTGTTTTATTTGTCCTGTTAGGATACACAGTACCGAGGTGGTAACCGAAAGCTTATGAATCCAGTTGTAACTTAAAAGTGTCGTTTTTTATTATTATTATCGAATCAAGGAAATGTAGTACATCAAAGGAAAATCAATCATTTAATTCGCTTTCTTGTCGATTTTTGTTTTGTTTTGTTTTTCTCCGAAAGATCAATAACCTACATCACATCACATATTACATTATGCAGGGGATGCCTTTCTTGCTTTCAGTAGCTCATTAAATTTCATAGAATTCCAGCTTTGCCCTTTTCACTGTCATTCTATCCGGTTGCCCTTACGGCTAGTGATTTGGTGTGTGTGGGTGTGCGTGTGTGCTTTATTTTTAATATTTACATCGCTCCTCCTCGTGTTTTCAAAAGACATTGTTCTTGGCTTCTATTGTGCATCTTATTACAGGAGTGTCGTAAAGAAATACCAAATCTATGCGCAAGAAGTGAAACGTGTGCGATATTCTTTGATTATTGTTTGTTAAAAAATGTTCAACTACTTCGAATTCGAATTACACCTATATATGCCACATCCGTTCCCTTCCAAAATGATAGGAGTTTGTTGGGAACACATCTCTATCTAGACAGTGACGACGTAAAGTTATTGAGTCGTATCATTATGACGTCAATAAGGAAATCTGACAATGATAAAGTGCTCCCGTAAAGTTCTGAATTGTATTTAGATGACATGTCTTTAACGTAATGGACCGGTTTGATATCAGTAATCTAAGCTGCCAACATATTCCGTCATTTTTTTCACTTTTTAAATCATCTTTATTGGCAAACGAGCGTTCGGTTGGGTGAAGGGTTGTGGCACTGGTTTGAATGCATTTGCTTCGATGATAACCACTTGATGGTAAAGATAATAATCAAAGTTCCAAGGACAAACACAAATTAAAAACCGGCCTTGCATACCGAAAAATATAGCAAGACGACATTGCTATTTAAGGCTCTTAATGATTTCGGAGTTGCACTTTGGAAAATCAAGACTTCTAGATTATTCTAGACAGTAAAAAAAATAAAAGATTGTTAAGACGAGCATGTAATTGGCCTAAAATGATTTTCAATGACAAAATGTTTATGAAATTAATTGAAAACGGCTCATTGTCTCCTACGATTATCTGAGAGTAATGCTATAGTGAAAAACAAAGCCAAGATGATTTATGGAATCCCCGCACACCCATATACTTTTTTTACACACTTCACATTCCCTCACACCCACATACACACACCCATACACACTCCACACGCCCTCACACACACACACACACACACGCACACTCCACACGCCCTCACACCCACACACACACATACATACACACAAACTGTTAAAAGAATATATCATTTTTTCTGGAACATCCTGTTAAAGTTACAAAAGTAGTCCTTCAGAAAAAAATAGCTCTATATTCAAATTTTTCTAAATACATGACTTTACGCTTTGTTTTGTTTTATTTCTAATTTGGACCACTTCTTTCAACTAAAGTTTGGAAGAGAACTGCAGAGACACCAGGGAGTGATTATTGTTTAGTTTCCATTTATATCACACAATTCATGATGTATTGCTATGCTTATACATTGACAACCACTCAAGCAGCAAAGTGGCTTTAAGGGAATTTTTGTTTATCAAAAGTACATGACGTAATATGCACGATAAGAAATAAGAGAAGTTATTCATAAAGGAACATTATGAATGCGATAGGGAGCTGATTAGCTAAATCATATTATTCATTTATTAAGAATGTGATACTGAAAAGAATGTCGGAGCGATGTGTATGTGTGATTGGAGATGAATGTGTAAAGATACGTTGTGCATGCCTCATTGTAACAGACATTTTATCTGTGGTGATAAATTTTTGAATATAGACAACTCCTCAGCAACTGGAATGCATTAACATTCATTTATTCATTTAAAGGCCAATAACGTTGATCATATATTTCAATGGCAAGAAACTGGGTACATGAATTATACAATCGGGTGAAGCTTTAACACAGACGACACTATGAACCACTTTGAGGCCACTCCTCAAGGGAAAAGAGATCACCAGGAGGTTGAGCTCTTCGGAAACACTGCGGAAGTCTGATCCAAGCATTCCGATACGGATCGGCCATTTTCAACCGGAAGCATGGCTCTTCGAGAAAGTCGTCCAAATGGGATTGCTATATTGCCAAGTCAATCTAGACATGGACTCACTTCACCGACTTATTTTAAAGGGGTGGTGGAGTAATGGTTGGAAAGGACGTGTTCCCTAAATTAATCATTAATGTTTTGTATGTACATTTTAACGGCTCTGATCTGAATAATGGAGATACCATAATAACAGATACAAAAACTTGACAGAATTTCGTTGTCCGTATGTTAGGTTTTATTTTTTTTCAAAGTGGAAGCGTCGTGGTGTAGCGAATCTGACTCTCGCTAGAGGGTCGTGTGTTCGAATCCCACAATTACCAGCCTTCTTTTGGCAAGGCGTTAATCCACAATATGCCCCTCTCCACCCAGATGTTAAATGGGTACCCGGTAGGATGCAAAAGCCAATGTAGTATGCCTAGCAACTTATTTTTGGAACTCTCGCTTGGATGTTCCCCAGGGAGTAGATAAGGTGCATACATTGTAATGAGAGAATGCGAGGTTCCGATTACCAGGGTAATAATGTATTTGTAAAGCGCTTAGAGACGTCTTTCCGATGTATTAAGCGCTATATACAAGCGGAATATTATTATTATTATTATTATTATTGTTATTATTATACTATTATAATAATTATTATTATCATTATTATTATTATCATTATTATGATTAGTAGTAGTAGTAGTAGTAGTGGTAGTAGTAGTGGTAGTAGTAGTAGTAGTAGTAGTAGTAGTAGTAGTAGTAGTAGTAGGAGTAGTAGTAATAGTAGTATCATTATTATTTTTTTAAAAGGTAATTGTTACTTACCTGAAACCAAAAAAAAAACGGATCAGTAGATATTCTGCGACAAGGGTTAGAGAATGCAAAGGGAAGTTTGCTCCTTCTATACAGTTTTAGGTTTGAATCCACAACTATTCAAGATCATTTCACAGGGTAGGGGAAGGCGGGTAAGTTGTGACACTGTTTACATTTTTGTATGTTAGAATTTATGTGACGAATGATATTGTATTATTAAGTACCCTTGCCTTAAAATATGATTCTTGGGAAATATTGTTCACCTTTATATAACTTTCTATCCCCACACTGAAAGCCATTGTGACCTTCGAAAAACAAACGATGTCAATTGGCTTAACTTGCCTCATCTGTGGGGGTAAGTTGTTCCGCCATCTGGGGTAAGTTGAGCCACACAAACTATGTACAAGATTTATGCGGAAAGATTCGGCATGTCATTTTTTCATTTAAAGTCTCTATGAATACTAACATCCTCTAAAAGTAAAAAAACTGTCATGTGAATTTACTAATTTCTGCCTGCATATCAATGGCTCTTTAATGTTTGTTGATTTTTTTTACACATTACCATAAGAATTACCATGGCTCAACTTGCCTCATGTTGGCTGGCACAAATTAGCCCTACTCCGAACTTAGTGCGATATTTTCACATCCACACATTTCCTATGCATCCATCTTGTAAACGACTATGACAAGAATGGGCCTCCATACCTGGACGAACAATATTGTTCCTGTTAGTTATTATATTTAAAGACGTATGTGGATAAAAAGCACCGATCTATTTCACACCCTTTTCTTTTTACTTTTTTGGCTGAAATTTGTATTTTCCTTCTAAAAAAGTACTTTTTTCGTTTCAAAGTTGAAAACAATGTGGTGAGGTTAAGGGTTATGTATTGGGTCATCAGTACATGACACTGCCACAATGTCTGAATCATTCATTATAGGTGTCACAGGCCTAATTCATTTCCCATAGACTCGTGAGTTAAAGTGGCACTTAAAAAAAATCATTAAAAAATAAGGAAGAAATTCGAGGGTTGAATGTTTACTACCAGTGGACAGGATGTATGTCTGACATTCAATATCTGACCAGAAAATGGTTCCTCGACCGGCTCATTTTAAAAAATATATCGGCATTTATGAAGACTACACCTGACAGGATCTGGGCGTTGTGGCGTGCGCCTGTAAACCAAGCTGTGGGAAAGTTACAAATTGATGCAGAGGTTCGAGGTTCGGGCCCTGGTCAGGTCTTTCGGATGGTGACGTTAAAGGTCGGTCCCAAACGTAAATAATCATATCTGATTGATACACGTCTGGCAAAACTCAAATACACACACACGCACACAGATTCCCCACTTGAGAGAGTAAAATGGCCCTAATTCTTCCGCCAGTAAAAAAAGGATAGTTCCAAAGTGGTGATATATATTTCCAATTTGGAAAAAGGAAGTTTAATAGGTACCCTCCCTAGAATCAGTGTTAGATTGTCAATCATATTAGTTCATTTTTGTCAATCAGCAATATCGAATTCAAAAATTGAGCGATGGGTTGGCTCGAATGAATATCTTTGGCCTGCCAGTTGTAGTTGTAGCCCATGTGACCTATTGGCCTGGGGTGGCGGCTCAACTTGCCCCTATGCTCAACTTACCCCGCCTTCCCATCTACTGTTCATTTTTGTTAGGCACCCGTCAGAACTGTGTGACTAGCCTTGCATCTGGCCAGTAATTTAAAATTATATTTACATCAATTTGATTTCCACCTTTTCGTTCCTTCTCTTTTTTCGTTGCTGAATGATCATATAATGATCATACAGCATGATCTTAACATTTCGTATGATTTTAATATTTTAAATTAATGTATGTATATGTTTATAACCACTGGAAGTGGGGCAGAAGGCGTATTGCCACAGTTATTCAGTTAACTATTTCTACCCCTGGCAATCCAGTGGTTAATTTCTATCTTATTGTTCATTCTTTGATATCTGAATTGTATGTATTCTTTCTGTTCTCTTCATTTTGCCAAA
Organism: Lytechinus variegatus; assembly: GCF_018143015.1. NCBI lineage: Eukaryota > Metazoa > Echinodermata > Echinoidea > Temnopleuroida > Toxopneustidae > Lytechinus > Lytechinus variegatus. Next base: position 35,510,060 of record NC_054749.1, read on the forward strand.
TAAATAATAATAATAATATAATGATTTAGTCGACAATTTACTTTTCTTCATTTCCAAGGGGCATCCACACTGTACAATCGTTGCTTTTAGTGGACCCCCCTCCTTCATTTCCAGTTATACTCAAGGTTATACTATTTGTATTTACGATGTAAGAATGTTCATCTGTAAAATTGTACCTGATTTATATTACTTTGTACTACGTTTAAATAGAAATGAAAGAGATAATTTAATTGAATTGAATCGAACTCCAGGTTAAAGTGTTCAAAATATTAAGAGTGAGCAACATTGTTGCTTCCTTTTCACCCTAGGAACTTGTTTTCATATTTCACACTTGTAAATCATATCATGGATTGAAATATTGCTTTTCGTGTGATTTAGAATGTGGTTTAGAATTCAGAGACTTATCATCTGACCCTTCTTTAGTGTTTACCCCCAATAATTCATGGAAACGTAACATACATTGCCGAAGATTTGTGAATATGAATGAAAATAAAAGTTTGTGTCTGCGGAAATAGAATCCCATTAACAGTCTTCGAAAGGTAAAGGACTATTGCTGACGAGCTGTATTCCGGGTCACAATGTAAATTTATCTCCAAATATGAATATTTTTCGAATTATTTTAGATGAAGGATTTGATTCTTGCGGTTTATGACAGCTTCGTTTTTAGTCTTTTGGAGTGACCGATGAAGACGTTGTGATCACTTACGCTAAAAGGGTCAATCGTCTTCAATGTAGCTAGAAAGAAGGTCGCTTTTATCTTTTCATTTTAAAGGACACACACATCTCTTTTTTTGGACAGGCAACGATGAACTAGTAATTTTGCTGTGATTGTTATAATGAACAATCCCGGTTTTGTAAATTATCTTTTGGGGGTAATTTTTTATCATTCATAGCATAGTCTACACCCTCTTCCGATTCCTCGTTTTCATAATGTTTAATGCTATGATAATCAATGCCGTTGTTTTTTCTTTATCATCATGGTTATCATTCCATGATCTATTGAAAAATTACTCTTCATTTGATATTTTTAAGTAACTACAATCTTTCTAGATTCCTGATGTAATGGCAACTATTGAATAACAAATTTTAAAAATGAACACTTCAGTGAATTAAAATGGTTGGTTAAAAGTAGAAAGTGTAAAGCAATAGAAGTTGGTAATAATTTATGGATACATAGATAAAAAAGTAAATAAAATAAAGCTTTAAACGGTATCCTCGCTGAAACATTGTTGTTCATATTGTTAGTACTGCTGAACTGATCTATTCGACTAATATTTTTTCGACCTGAATGTCGAAAATTAGGATTCATGGCGTTGTAGATCACCCTTTGTAGATTAACTCAGATTACCTCGCTGAGCTTGATAGACCAAAGCTTAAACTATCTTGATCGGGATTGCTTAGAGTATATCGGCATGATAAGATCAGAACTGGGAAACCAGCAAACGAGATAGCGTTATATTTCCATCAGAAATGGACAGGGACAAAAAAAACATAAAAATATTATTATTAAAAAATATAACTATAGAGGTAAATCAAGCTTTATCATGGTGATTAAGTCGGTATTTGGCTCAATTTTAAATCTTAATTATGCGAGCAAACAGTTCGTTCGATATGATCAACATCTTGGACACAACACGCATACATCACTATTGACATGCATTGGACGGTAGTAAAATATAAAAATGCTAGTCGATCTTGACAAGAAACTGACGCCTTAAGAGACAAGTTTGCCCAGCCTATTGTTTACGAAATACACAAAGTTGATGATTTCCCATACGGGTAAGATGGAAGGAGAGGGGATATAAATTAAGGCATGGGTTATTCTTCCTTCTCAAGTTTCAGGTTTTATATTCACCAGTAATTTTGAATAAACACTACCTTTTTACCCCAAACTGACGCAGACAGCAAGCTATTTTGGGTGCGCATCGGATCGATAACGCATATCAGTCCGGTGTTTAGATCAAAGAACCTACTTCTGCAGATAGATTACCTCATTGTTCTTGCGTATTCAAATTATGCAGTCTCTGAGTAAAGGGCGACCACTTTGACTATCAAACAGAATAGAAACGGAAGGAAAGGTATCCTCTGTTACCAAAAAAGTTAATATTTGCATATCAGGATGATACACTGATACACTGGCCTACATACGGACCTATCCTTATGTGTCAATGCAAGCAAATGTGAATCAATCGATGATGTCATGACGATAATTATATCGTGTTTAGTTTCTTGAAAGGAAATGAAAGGGCTTCAGTCAGTCGACAGGTCGACTAACAGTTTTTTTGCATATCTAATGATCTTGGTGTGGACGAAAGCACCTCTTGTTATTCTGCCATTGCTATAGATATTGACCAAATTTAATCGTTTTTTGGTATCTTTACAAAAAAATAAAAACATATTCTTTTAGGTCATGTGCCTGGGGGTTTTGAAAAAAAAAAAATTTAATATAGGTGACACTTTTGATCTAAAACATGATTAAAAATATTATTTTCTTGCAACAAAAGTTGTTGATTTTACACTTATTTATTAATTAATTAATCTATGTATTTATTTATTTTTCTTTATTTTATAGTGCAGTGTACATTTAGCAGCTTTAAAACGAGAATACTACGCTCTCATTGATCTGAGCCAACAGTTTCCACACTAGGCCACTCCACGGTCACACTCATGTGGTAATATCTTCAAATTACCCGCGCCGGCTGTTTTAAAAACATTATTCAGCCAATCGGAACTCTTGATTTTATACTGCTCGTCTTACATCTTGATGAAAAAAAAATGGCTGGTGACCGATCTAAAAAGGTGCCACTTATCGAGAGTGATATTGTAGAAAAGTAAATAGTTTGACCTTTCTAAAGATGTTAATAGTATTTGTGCCCAAAACTAAAAGTTTGCACAATTAGCAAGGGAAAACAGAAGTAGACAATTCCGTTTGAGGCGTTTTTCAGGCGTGAATTCACCTATTTACAAAAATATTTCATTCAAAAGAAATGATCATTATAAAAGAGTAACATTTACTTTTTCATATGGTACAAAAATATGCAATATTACTAGAGAATATGGTGGGTAAATTCTTTGAGAAGTAAAATTTCATAACTTACGATATTTTGCAGGGAGATGAATTCAGCTCATAGAAGAGTCGGTTAAATCCTCCTCCTATTTCCTGCACAAATGGATTCAGATATATATGAGGGGAGGGATAAAAAGAAAATTAAGCAAATGCATTTGATCATTTCTGTCAGGAAACCTATTTGATTCCCCCATTGCGCGCTTGTCTTGCAATGCGAACTGTGATTAACACAAATTACAATTGTTGAATTATTATTTTTTATATATCCCTTAGACTCATTTTCCCTTTGCTCTCCAAACAGTTTGATGTGAGTGGCTATGGGGTTTCTGTCTATTTTTTGCGCTGCCACCAAGTTTTTTCTCCAACATTTTAGAAGATTTCTGACTACATGGACTAAGTCAAAGTACGTGAGTGCGCACACTCTTTGGTAATCACTACGTGGGCATTCAGATCAAGTTTACTCCATGAAAGACTACAGTCGCTATGGAAACAAAGAATATAATTTAATACTTTCGTTTTTTCTCTCTCTCTGCGCTTATGGGCGACATTATCAAGTCTCTGGCTGTGATGATGCGACGACGATTCGATTAAAACTTGATTATTCTGCATTTAATAGGTGACCTGGGTACGGACAGGGGCGATTGCTTACGCCAATCGCAGCAGTGGTTCCCAATAATAGATTAAACCAGCCGGGTTGTTCTTATATATTGGAATAAAAAGGCACATTTTGCAGGTTTGGTTCCATTTCATTTAATGAGGTTTTGCAGTATGATCTTTATCTTGGTTGTTTGATGAAGAAGTGGGATTGTCCTGTCCCGGTAGCGGCGGTAGGGTAAAAACATCATTTCTCAATAAAAAAAACTGATCCATATTTTGCAGATGCCTGCCAGCATGGCCTTGCATCTACTTTGTACATGGTCAACCTTAAATCCGATTATCATTCTCGATACCATTCTTTCAAAGATTAAAAACCCAAATTATTGACTCGCACATTATCTGATCAGCTGCCCCTCGGCCAATTCAGATTTTGAAACAACCTTGAATTAGTGTTCCGTTACCTTTTTTTTCAGAGAGTAAGCAAAACATTCTAAAATTAAACTTTGGAACAGCTACAAAAATACCCCAAAATCATGAAGATGGTGATAAGAATGTACCTTTAATCCATGTCATATTCCGAATGCATGTTGCTTCTAAAACTCTTTCAGGTAAACATGAAAAAGGGTGGCATTTATTTCATAGATTCGACAAATCACTTAGTACCTTAATAATGGTCAAGCACATGTATATCTCTTGTACAATAGCAGCACCCAAAAGGGGTGCTTATGAGTGCAATCTTGCTCATTTGCACCTAATTTAGCTATATTACGCACCCAATAAGGTGCAGAAATGAACCGTGTAATGAGGGTTTAAATTTTAACCTTTCATAATTTCAAGTATTATACACAATTTTGCACCTTTTAGGATGCAAACGAGCATTTATTGGTGCAGATAATGATAAAAAGGTGCATTTTTTTGCACCTTTTCCCATTTAGGGTGCAAGATTACACCCCTAAAGGTGAGTACAAGAGTGTGATTTAGGGTTCAAAAATTTCTTAGTGTGTAGGGTAGGCCTATGTTTATTTCCAAAGCTTTTTGAAGACTATATAGCCAGACGTGTTTATGGTATGTTTTTTACCCCCAAGCTTTTTCACCGGGGTCATATTCTGGCGACAACTTGTTTAGGGGCTAAAATGTGTAAATTAAAAAAAAAATTGTTTCGGGGGTTATTTTGCACATAGAGAAAAACTCAATTAGGGGGTGTTTGGAAATTACTTGGTCACGCGTGTGTACAGCTATATATTTGATCCCCCCAATATGTATCTTTTTTTCAAATCTACGTGCATGAAATAATTGGCGTTGCAAGTGTAGTGATCAAATCAATCTAGAGTAATGATGACAATGACAATAATAATAACAACAACAATAAAAACAATATAAGAAATGTCAAATTATGACATTAATTGCTCACTTACAAAATATGTGTATCATTTTGCATACAATTGCTCCACTTTAAAATCCAATATCCTTTTAATCGTATTCATTTTTTTATTTGAATCTGATTCAACCGATTTTGCTTGTCTAAAATCATGCCTATTAAAATCACATCAATATTTATTTCAGTTGGATTAGGTGACGAGTTAAAACTTAGAGAAAGAGAATGATATACAGGTAATGACAGGTCGGTGTCTCAGTATATCGACTATAATCGACGTGTGAATAATGCGGATAATATTTTCCGAGCAACTGATCGCGATTGTCAAGATAAAATTGGAGGCGGCTATCACGGAAGACTTACCACCATCTTAGCTATTAAGACAAGACATTAATGGACTCTCAAATCACATTCTGTCATTCATTTGACATGGTTGGTTTGCTAAGCTTATCAAGGAAGAGACGTCGAAGAGAATGATAGAGTTAAAGAGATGGCTCTGTAATGCACACCTATGGATGCGGTTATTGGTAGTGGATTAGAAATCCCTCGTTAATTATAATGCATTTCCTTATTATTTTAATGTAGAATAGATGGCCTGTACTGTCTCCATTTACATTCATCACCAGGGGTGCTTCATGACATGACAGGTATGTCACCCTGGCATATCCATTATAAAAAAATATAATAAAAACGTCCATCATTCATGTCATTTTCCACTCTTTCCATTTTGTATTAATCTCATAAAATTTAAGGAAAAATAAAGTGGTTGATGTTTTTTTTCATCTTTGAGACCAAAAATGTTTGAAAAGAGTTCGAATGAATTTACAAAGGGCCGCACGGTTTAACCTTTCTCTGCTGGGAACGTGTCAGTCATGGTATTGGAAATGATAGAATTTCCAAACTAGGCATTTCATAGGTCGTTTATTTCATAAGAAACTACAAAGAGTAAACACATTCACTATGCCATTGGTATTTAATGATTTAATATCTGTATATTTTGATTATTTGCAAATCATTTTACGAAAACCCCAAAAATTGTGAAATTAAATTCTTTACATGGGGTTAAAACAGAATAAATCAAACATCCAACTTGATGATCTTTTAACACTATCAACAGTAATGGTATTGAAGATTGCAACAAGAATCTAGTCTTACACCTTGATATTATTCCAATATTTTTCCTGAACAAATACTGTGGACTCACTGGTCCCAATGATCATGATAATAGAACGTCATCGCCATGGGATATATTGAACTCTTCGTTGTAGGCACGTCAAATTTCCCCGGGGTACTTTAAGCGGGAGATGATAAATTTATCTTATCAATGAAGAAATAAATGGATCCCAATCTTATAGGGTAACTGCCAATTCGAGTTCTTACCTCTCCCGCTTTTGTATCACCCTCTCTCCGTTATCACCCGTGTCGTCTACAACGGTATAGTGGAAGAGGGGGGGGGGGTGCAGACGTGGGATGTCACAAAGGGATATACGTTTGTCCCCCCCCCTCCATTTGCGCCTATCGACCTATCATTATATAGACATAGAAAAACGCAGAAGGCTTCATCAGTCAGAACCTCCAAGGATACGGGTCAATATTAGCTCGGCGATTGAGTTTCATCGAATTGTTACGGGAAATAGAGGCAAGGGTGTAACGAGCAAAAGAATCAAATTCAACGAAACGAATTAAAAAAAGGGAAGGCGTTGGGTCATCACTTTAAGATGAGAAGGGCATTGACAATTTTTAAAGTGGTTATCCCCGCTCTACCCTATACCTCCAACAATGAAGAGTAATTAGCACAAACCGAGAATCTGGCGAATATCTTTGAGCAGGAATTATCTTCTTATCCGATTCAACTTTTAGATAATGAATCAAAAACCCCAAAACCCAATTTTGATCAAGCCTTTAAAAGGATGGTCCGGGCTGAAAATATCTATATCTAAATAAATAGAGTAAAATTCACAAAGCACAATTTTATTAATATCTGATAACAAATAACGAAGTTGTTGAATTTTAAAGTTTATCAATATTTTGTGAAAACAGTTATATGCACATCGTCATGAATATTCAATAGGTGGGGTGATAATGCCACATCCCCACTTTTCTCTTTTCTTATGTTATTACATGAAATCATAATTGTCTCATTTTTGTCATACATGTTTAAATGATGTGTTTCCATTATTCAATTTGATTCAATTCATTTATTTTCTCTTTCAATCTTTTTACATTTAGAATGATAGTTCAATATACATATTTACAAATTATAACATTTAAATCATTTTATAATACAATAATACTATGAAATCGAAAGAGAAGGAGACCAACTAAAAAGCAGAGCTTGTAGGGTGAATGCATGGTTAAATAAGTTGCGGCAATAAATAACTAATGCACTTAATCAGTTGTCAATTCAATTGATTTATTTTTTGGTAGAAAAAATGCGTAAACCTGATTTTAAATAATCAAGTACAAAAGAAACAAGTAGGGATATGACATCATCAGCCCACGTAATGACTATCCATGAAGACATGCCTAGAACTGTTTCACTGGAATAATGCAAATCTTTAAAAATTGATAACTTTTTATCTGTTTTCTGTTTTTTTGTCAAGTTTTCAGCATTTTGATCTGTGAATTTCACTCTATTTTTAGAGATATAAATATCTCCACCCTCGTCCATCCCTTTAATTATTGAGGGCTGATTTCGAACGGGGTCAAAATCAGCCTACCCATTTTTATTATTGGAAACTGTAATAAACCATTCTAAAGAAAATAATATACTGCTTTCTCCTCCCACTTACAAAGTGTTTGACATCGTAAGCACGATATAGTCCAAGAGCCGTATCAATCACACATCTCTATTCCAGAACCTGATAGGATACTATGATCAATAGTTCACATTACCATTAAATATTTATCAAAATTAAATCGCTTGCATCATAAATCAAGCAGAGCTGCAACAAGTGTGTTTGATGGCATTAAAAGATTAAGGAACTATGATGAATCACTGTCGATGTAACCTTACACGAGCTGGCCCAGATAAAATGAATGATATTTCGGGAGTACATGTAGGAAAAATAAAATATATCTTTAATTTGGCTCACGGTTCCATGAACATCTGTGAAAACTCCCAGGATGGCTTGGAGAAGCAGTTGTGTGTATTAATAACAAATAAAGCATGTTAATTGGCTAGATGCTTGATAGTCTAGGATAAAATAGGATAAACAGCACACTTGTAGTCCAGAATTGTTACCAACGTTGGCCCGATCAGCCATTCTCGAGAAAGAAATTGAATGAAAAGCACCTTTATTCTAGTTAACCTTCCGTAACCTGCAGTAGGATGAACCGAACTAGAAGACAAACTGTACACCGTCTCCTGGTGACATGGATAGCTCTCCAGACGCTTTCCATGGGTTGTCCTCTATCACACCCACCGCCGGTACCAGCAACGCCATCGGTCTGCCACAACCAGTGCCCTTCAGGTTGGAACTACTTGGACAAATCTTGCTACATCCTCGTTGGGGAACCGCTACCTTGGCCAGACGCAGAATTACGTTGCCATGACCTTGTCGTAGCAGCCTGCGGACATGGTGTGATGGGGCACCTGGTTCGTTTCTAAGATTCTACTTTTACTTGGATCACATTTTGTGTGCACTTTGTAGTCTGTAGTGCAGTTGTTTCCATCCATGCTAATTCGAGCTACTACATCATGATCATTGCATCGTGGTCTTGGGGTTTAATGCCATATTTAGACACATGGTGATTTGGCGGGGTTCGACCCATATACCACGACAGTTATCCCCTGGGCAAGCCTTTTCATCTACATTTATATTGCTTTTTCGTCATACATTTAAACACAATCGTAGGCATCTTGTACTTGCACTTGTTAAAACACATCGCTGACTTTGAAGGGCCAACGACCATTTTGAATGTCAAAACCCTATGGTTTCTTTTATTGTACGTTTGTGGTCGGGTGTATGGCCTCTAAACTCGCCTGGAAACTGAATATTTGAGCAAATTTTATTTCAAATTTGCATTGGACTTTTTTAAAGGTAAAATAGAATCCAGTCTTAAGTGGAAGTCTATCCAATACTAAGCTTTTGTCAATAAGTGCATAGAATTAAAGTTTGGTGAATTAAAACCAATCAAAGTCTGACAAACTTATGGTTGTGGTAAAAGCCGTCATGGTAGCGAATGTTCATAGCAAATTAAATAACCTGAGCCTACTGGGTACAATATTCAAAATATTTCTTTCAGGCTTCGATATACGGGGACGCAGAGAACAATTTCGTTCATTGCCTTTGGAAGCGCATGGGCCGTGGGGATATGGCTATAGATGGTATATACTGGATTGGTCTCACCAAACAATCAGGTCACTTGTACTGGACGGATGGCTCCCTTCCTCTTTACCATCAATGGGATTCCGGCGTCCAAGAAACTGGTAAGATGGTGGTATCTTTGTAAATTATGACAGTGTTCTCTTTGAAGAGTATTTAGACATAAATGATTTGTGATCTATCATTAAGTCTCACAATGAGACGGAAATATGTCCGTACCACAAGCTTAAGTAATTTGCAATAGTCCGTACAATGATAGGAGCTGCAAACTCTGTAATTGTATACGGGTTTTGGAAAGAGGCAATGCGATGGTGAGATAATTCAGACTAAGTAATAATACGACACATACACGAGGAAAGAGGGTATGAGGGAATGCAATAGAAGATGGAAAGATGCATGGCGAGGTCACTGGCGGATCCACTGGAAACACAGCCGGCTCGAGCCCCCCCCCCTTGAGACGCACAATTAAAACTTGTAATGTAAACATGCCGTTAAAACGCAAGTGTGATCCACCCCCCCCCCCCTTGGAAAATCCTGGATCCGCCCCTTTTGGTCTGACAAGTTTTCCGATCTGACAACTTCCCTTGATTTTGATAAGCCGAGAAGCACTGTTAATATGGTAACTGCCGGATTAATCAGGATTTGTCGGATGAACTGTCTGACAAGTCCTTTCATGTATAAACGCTCACCGAGACCATCCTGAAGTTTATAAGGTATAGTGAAATATTTTTTTTACCAGAATTAGTTCCGCGTTAAAAACAAATACATTCGCCGACTATGTAACCTTTTTTTATGCCTGTAGCTCATTCATAGCAAGAGGGTTTCTTTTTTCTAAGAACATTCATCAAGTATGCATCATTCATGTTATTACGTTTTGCGGCCATGTTGAGTAATGGTCATTGATCGGTGACGGTAACTCGTTTACATTGGTTGGCCCAGAGCAATAGCGATTGTAGGGGAGCGTTCCATGAAAGGACTTGTCAGACAGTTATCCGACAAGTACTGTTTTTCACGACAGTCACTATGGTGAGAGTGCCTCTCAGCCAATCATAAGCAAGGAAAATTGCCAGACCTGACAACTTGTCGGACGAAAATGTTGATGAAACGCTCTCTAGTTTTAACATATAGTGCGTATCAGGAGAAGATGTGAATGTATACCTACCTTTGTAGGACTAATGTTTCGCATTGAGAAGTGCCTAATAAAGGAAATAATTGTCGTGTTCACTCTAATAATTATAGTCACGTGTGTATTCTTTTAGCGCACCGTGTTATGTATTTTTGGCGCTGAACTTTCTCTTTGAAGCAAACTTCAGTTTGAATTAACCTTTGTCAGATATGTTTCCATGATGATTATAAATCCTGATAAGAATTTACGAAAATCATTGTTTTCCTACAATATGTCATTTACTTTGTTACCATCTTTACTGACTCAAGTTTTTTTTATTCTAGTTTTACGATTCTTCCTACCCATTTTGAAGGATTAGCAATTAATAGGTTATTTGAGATTTAGGAGAAAGCAAGCATGTCAAGGGACAATCAACTGAAGAGTGTCAACATATTGTGTGCGATATTCAATAGTCGAAGACTATCGTCACATTGAGGTAGCGTATTTGAAAACATATACTTTTTCTTCTAAAATAGTGAAGTACACTTGTGGGAAGGGGCACTATTAACCATAATAACTATAGAAAATCAAAATTTTGACAAATTTGTCCCTCCCTCAGCAGGTTGTTATCCGCATTTCTGGCGACTTCACTAAATATGAAATACAAGGGAGGTGGCTGACAGAAATGTATCACTCATCTATCTTCTTTCATCCCATACCCAGTCGACAGTAAAGATGGTTTCTGTACATATGTGTCTGGTCGAGGAATCAGCCAGAAGAAATGGAACACTACAGACTGTGAGCACCCAGTGAATAGGGTTAACGGTCTACCGTTTGCCTGTGAGTTTGTCCAAGCTCCAAACCAACCTGTGAATCAGCCCGAACCTGTGAGAGCTCCTGGACCTGTATAAATCTATCCTCGGGTTGGAATAGGGAAGGAGGCTTTTCATAAAGAGTTAAGATCGACGTGTTAAAACACAACAAGCGAAACCGTCTTCAGACCAGCCAAAGTTGTTGCGTTGGATTTGTGATGAGTGACTCTAAATATAATATACATGATGGAGTAAGCCTATGATTTAAACTCTCTTCTTATAACTGTATAATAAGAATGTTGCTGTCCGATTGGTAAATTGCAATTTACGAGTCATGGTTAGTTGTAGTTCAGCAGAAAGTAGTCTGCGTTGATCTGTTATATATTCACAACGATTATTGACATTGTTATGATTATTAATAAATTAAGTAATTCATCTTCTTTTCATTTAATGATTTAAAGTAATGACCCGGTACATCGGTGTTGACCGAAGCAAAAGAAAGTTCTAAGGACTTGTTTGAATTGCACGCCATTTCAAATGAGGATATTTAATCAGGACACCAAGATTCAAATCATTATCTCAGACATAATGTGCATCACTTTCCTTGAATAGTGTAATAATTGAACAAACTTCTCAAGCTTGCTTCCTTTTAACAGTCCAAGCGCCATGTTGCTATGCCCCGGGCGTTCAATAACTATTTCAAAGGCGCTTCGTTGTTGTAATTCTTATAAGTGCCCTCAATAATGTTATTTGAATGATAATTACCATATAGTTCAAAGTGGCAATGAATGATAATTATGAGTAGAAAATGAAATATAATTGTATAAAGGTATCTGAAGGGAAAAAGCAATGGTTATAAATGTTAATTTAATTTCCACGACAGTCCACTTTGTATTCGTTAGAGCCATATGTTTTAAAATCGGTCTATCAGTTAAGAAAAAAATCATTTCGGAAAGACACAAGAATTAGATGTGTTAGCTGCCCTGACATAGCGCTCTTAAAAGATTAATGACAGGTACATTTTTCAACCTCGAGTAAAGCTTACGCTCCTGGCTATATCAAGATAGTTTTAATCGAGTTGCTATTGAAATACTGTGTGCGTGTAGGGGTAGACCAGTTTTCTTTTTTTCTTTTAACCCGGTGGCCTATTTATACATCATGCAATAGAAGTTAGAAGCAAATAGGATTGAGTACCAGGGATGGGGGATTTAATTCCCAGAATAAATCTTGCATTTGCGATTAGGTCAATCAAAGCGAAGAGAGATTATAAGATTAGCATCGACTTGCAATCAAGCTAACTGATCCCTGATCTTCCTCCTGGCAAGAATACACCCACCAAGCAACTAGTTCTTTATATATAACACCATTGCAATGCATTCGGAGGGGGTGTGTTCAGCTGATTCAACATATTGATTATAATTACTACGCCCTCTATATCCATGCGATTGTTTGAATAGAGATAACCCCACCCCATCCCTCCATCTTATTTGGTGGTTGACCTTGAATTCAAGGTAACTTCTAGCTTATTTTGCTAGCTCATCCACTCTCTTTAATATTTCATGGGGTTTATTAATCTAGGTGCGTTTCATGTAATTGAGGTTGTAAATTTGTTTCAAGTATTTAATATTTTCTCTTTTGTGTCGAGGTTAGTTATTGTATACAATATCACAAAATTGTATCATTTTTGCTGCGTCCTTTTTTATGAGTGAAAATAAACTTAAAGCAATACTATTGAGATGTTAAGTACAAAGTTATCTGCCTTTTTGTCACATCAATTGCAAAGTTGAAGTCCAATCGTAAGGTGTGTGATTGCCTTGCACGCAAATCCCTTGTCGGTCTGGAGCCGCTTTCCCTGGTGAATATGTGGCATAATGTCATATACATGAAGTTAAAGGGATGGTTCGGGCAGAAAATATATATGTCTTGATACATAGAGTAGAATTCACTGAGCAAAATGCCGGAAATTTCATCAAAATTGGATAACAAATGATAAAGCTATTGAAGTTTAAATTTGAGCAATATTTGTGAAAACAGTTGTTTTGAATATAATTAGGGGGCCTGATGATGTCACATCCCCACTTTCCGTTTTCTTATGTTATTACATAAAATCATTTTTTTCATTATTCCATACTTCAGTGAATAATATGTCTCCCGTAAATGAAATAAGTTGCAGCAATACAGTAATATATAATGCACTAACTCAGTTTTCAATCCATTTTTTCTAGTTCTTTGGGGACAAAAAATGAATAAACCTAATTTCATATAATCAAAAACAAAAGAACAAGGGGGATGTGACATCATCAGCCCACCTAATGAATATTCATGACTGCTATTTTCACAAGGTATTGCTAAACTTTAAACTTCAATAACTTGGCTATTTGTTATCCGATTTTGATGAAATTTTCGGCAGTGAATTCTACTCTATTTATCATGCTATAAATGCTTTCAGTCCGGATCATCCCTTTAAATGGACTAAACTTCGGGCCGATAGAAACTAATTAACATGTCCATGTTCAATTTCAATTTATTTCATTTTCAACAAAATAATTAACTTATACAGACAAAATAAATCGAAGCAATATTATGATTTTTTTCTATAATTAAAAACAAAACAAAGTGTGACTTTTAATGTATGATTTTACCTGTTGTGTGTGTGTGTTTCATTTTTTTTCATTTATTAACTTTTTGAGGGGGTTGTTTCTGTATGAATGTAACCCCTCCCCCGTAAAAAAATCTAGATGGGATTAAGACAGCCGCTTTAAATTCGCGCATGCGAGGTAGCAACTATAAATACAACGGGCATGTATTTAAGCTATTATATATTATTATCTACCATCTGATAAGTGTTAAATAAGACATAGAGACATTTTCATTTCCCGCGCGATTTGAATGAAGTAGGGAGAGAATATATGCTCGGAGTTTCATTTAGAAAATAGAGACACATTTACATAGAGCCCACGACAACTTTAACTCAATAAACGCCCTGGAATAAACTCCACTGAAATTGAATTTAGTCAGTAGCGAATGAGTGGTTGTACTTGGCGCACTCGGCCTCCTTCATAAACTACCCTTCTGGGCCGAAATCACACTTACGTCATTAAACGAACCCTTCAATATTTTTCCATCTCAAAATCAATCCTTGTTAGGGAGTAAATTGGTTGTTAATGGCCGAGGTTGCGCGTCTCTCAAAGCAGAACTAATGGAACGACCTCAAACCCGAATCACGTTCTTTATGAAATTGTCTTGTTAAAGTGCGTTGCAAGTTTTGATGAATCTGAATTCTAACTTCATGTCTAAGTGTGAATCTATTGTCGCAAAATGAATTAATTACATTATCGTAATGTTGTTTCCAAGCAATCTAAAATCTTACATATTTGTATATCTAATCCGCGTTCAAATTATTATTTTTAAAGAATCAGTATAAAAATGGTCACTTTCCCCTTTGTAAAGATGTTTGTTGTTATAAAAATTTAGGATGGGCGGTGATATATTTTTTTAAATATAAAAAAGGCGAAAGGTGAAACAACAAGTATTGATGATGAACCTCTTGCCTTTAATAACCAATATCGGATTGGAACAGACTGAAAGGAAGAAAAACAGAATCATTAAATACTAAGAGATGAAAGTAGACACTTGCTATGCATCATGAATTATATCCATTTATTTGAATTATATACATAATAACAAAAATGATTAATGTACTTTGAAGACTTTTGTGGGTCCCCTTGAAAAACTATACGATATAAATCACAACCAAGGAGATAATATAATTTGTTTACATGTATTCAATGTAAAGCTATACAACAATGAATATATTACACATAAAACTTTCTATATCTATACCATTTTCATGATTTCTGCTCTATAATACAATGTTCCAAAGTTTCATTAACGCTACAAAAAAGTATGTATTTGGTCTCCTCGCAAAAAATTACTAGCTGGGATTGTGAGAAGCTGTAAAGCACATGAAGCAGCAACATTATTGCCTGCCCCGTGGTTTGCCAAAGGAATTGTATTCCCGCACCCGACCGTGTAATGTTAAATATAGGAAATCAATGAAATCAAAGAATAATGACAAAGAAGGTAGACCTTCGCATGCTTAGAACCAGTATTTTGATGTCCAACCTCAAAGAATTTTAAAAAAAAAATGTCTAACTCTGTGCTAGGAATGAAAGTAAGATGAAAATATAAAAATTGTCATACTGCAAATGTCTACTGTATATAGTATTCCCCACGATCTATTGGTAAAGTAGTGTCATTTATTAATTTATATGACGAATATACTGATATTGTTTTATTGAATCTTCCATCTTTTGGGGTTTTGTGTTATGTTCGGATTGCCATAATCAAACCACAGTTTTCGACCAAGTGTTAAGTTAAACCCAAATACGAATAGAGGCCAAAATGATTAGCTAATAATTTCCTATGATATTGATAAGCCCCAGTCATTATCAATTGATCGTAATTGTAATACTCGAAAAACATACAAGCGTATCACATCACAATATCTTACTTAACGTAATCATGATAATAAACAGAAAATGGGAATACAAACATACATCTGGCAAGACTCTCAAACTATTATATGGCTTGAAAGAGTAGTTCGGCTTGTATTTTCATTGGCATAGAGAGTGAATGAATAATGAATTGTTTGAAAATGTGTAAAATGCATTTAAAGATTACAAACAAGCCAGTGATTTTAAGCATTATAAGACACACCCAAAACTTACATATACATTCCATCCTAATTAAATGTGACATTTTAGATCAGCTTTGGCGGTAGGGGAGTTTGGGACTTTTCTATCAGTTAATTACGAATGTTTTTATGATAAATGATTTAAACAAAATGTTTTAAATTCGTTTGCGCATAAATCATTAAAAATTCCCCCTTTTCAGCCAACCTGCGATTGGAGCCAGGATCTAGTGCTCTCTCTTCCGATTTTCACAAACTCTGTACCAAACGATTCCCAAGACTTGAAGGAACGGCGGTGTAGCAATCATGGATATCGTGCACATGGTGCAGGAGAAACGGGGGGGGGGGGGGGGAGGGGAGAGGGTTGGGAGGGGGAGAGGGAGGGAGCAAGGTTCAACTAGTTACGAAAAATCACAGGTCAGTAGCATTATCAGTCTTCTATATGGAATATTGTTTAGGTAAAGTTTGTTTAGCTGATGTGGAAAGAATAATTGATAAAAACGTGATTATCATCCAACGGCCAATAAACATATATATATGGCACACCAGACACGTGATTGTAACTATACTTTCTTATGACTAATAATGTAAAGGATTTTGATGACCAGTTAGGCTCCTTTGAGAAGTATTTAGCCTTTCATAATAATTGGTAGGAGGGGACAGATTCAGTAGACCCCTGCAACTTATCGCCATTACAGACGTCTACTGTTTTTTATGTCAAGAGATGCATGGCGACACAAACATGCTTGGGATAATTACAACATCGTCATACTAAATACTACTCGACTTTTTCCTTCACTTTTTTTTCCGGGTGGAATGTGACGAATTTATGATGCAATTTAATTCGTTAAGCCATGACTTCCACCATCCTAAAACCAGGTAAGCATGGTAAGTACTAAATTTAATACAATTTATAATCTTGTATTTTGGTGAAAGTAAAGACTTCTATAAAAATTCACCTACTAGTTTTGACAAACCCCGAGTTAACCAAATCAATCATGTCTTGATTTTATATATATATATCCGATTCAAAAATGGTCATTTCATTAATCACCCTATTACCTTAATTCGTGAAAGTGACGTATGTACCTTTCAAGGAATTACAAATTTTGTCTATACATGCTTAATTCATAATTTGATATAAAGACTCTCTTAAATGTTCAATCCTATACATCTTTTACGTGAACGGAAGTTTCAGCTGATTGGACAAACATTTACACGAAAATATGCATTTCAAATAGTAAAAAATAAAAGGAATCACTAAATCAACAACGGAAAAATCTGGAGGAGTACTAAATAATGGGAAAACAATTTTTGACACGCGTCCATATCGCTGTATGGTAGAACCACCACAACATGGATGGTCAAACAAAAATCATTCTTTAGACACCACTTGTTTCCATAGTACTGTATAACAATAGGGTGACTCTGATAGCCAAGGTCAAACATTTCTCCAGGGAAAATGAATGCGCTAATAGTCATTTCTATTCATGAAAGTAAACGGGTTTTAACATTATCTGCGATTGTCTTTGTCCTTTCCGCAGTCTTTAATGAAGTCTGTGCCCCCGTTTACTTTATAAGGTTCATTGGTTAATTCATTCCCAGTCATCATCGGGGTTATATCGTAGGCACCATGACAGGCGATAGAAAGAACATCGCTGAATCTCAAAGGAAAATTTCACTGTGAAAGTTGCAATCTCGCGAACTATTCCCATTGCTCCCGATGCCGGAATCCGTTGTGCTATTCTTTTTGGTCTTGGTCTTGCTTCCTTGGGAATTGTTCCTTGAACGTTGCGCAACAGCGCCATTCATGGTTGCTTCTTCACCAAGCGCTTCACATCTATTTAATGAACAAGCAGAGACACTGCGCGCCTGACTAGAACAATCCCCACTGCCATTCCCGAAATCTGTTGTCCTAATCTCTACCTCTTCGCTTTTAGAGCACGGTAGCGAATCATCGCAATCCATGGGCAGTAGAGTATATCCATTCTTGCCGTTCCTAGGTAGTTCTGTCCTTGAAATATCACTGTTGCGTCTCCGCGTAACAACATCGGACTCCCGTCGCAACTGGGCATCCTCCCTCACGTTGGAGCTGCTGATATCCTGCACACTGCGTGAAGATTTCATGCCCGTATTTGCGGTCGACGTAGAGGGCGCCATATAGGTTGACCCTAGAGGCGTCCGCAAGTAGCTTTTCCCTGGACTTTTCTTCATCTTATGCTTTTCACTCAGGCTCTCCGTATCCTCGACATCATCTTCCTCTACATCTTCCTTGCGTGGCTTATGTCGTTTGTATGATGGATCCTGATCAACGAGCCAGTATGTAAGAAGTTCACCCTTTCCTTTCATGGCTACCATTCCCCTTTCGGGCAAGACATAGCCTCCAACCTCATCTAAGATAGCTTTGCACTCGGCGCTGCAGTGGATTTTCAAGGCTGTAGGGAAATAATCGATTAATGTGTCAATGGCATATTTACCTACAATGGCCATGATGGCATTTGCAAGAAACTACATTCTTCAGATTATTACAAACATTATTTTTATATCGTCAGTACATTACAACTAGGAATTAAAATTGATTTATATGTTGAAGTAAGATAATACCAATCACTCATAATTGATATCTTAATTTCATGAGAAGTATTTGAGATCTATGATTCAATACTGCAACGACTAACAATCCAACATATTGAAGCAAAAAAAATCATGAAAATGGACTTGTTAAAAATATTGTCAAAATTGTGTTGTCAACTTGATTTTACTCGAGTCCATTATTAATAAAATGATTTCAACGCACCTTCTCCATTTGATTCCATTCTTGAGGATGTATTTACAGTATCACCAAACAAACAGTATCGAGGCATCGTTAACCCGACCACACCAGTCACTACCGGTCCTGTGTTAATCGTGATAGAGGGAATATGAACAAAACCAACGTGATACCTAAAATTATGTTGACCAGTCAAAGAATCCTGTTTTGACAGAATCAGCAAGATTAGATAAATGAATATTCTGAACATTAATGCTATGGATCGTAATCAAATGACCAGGCTACTAGTAATAATCAAATTTATTCGGCCTTCTCTGCGAACAACTGGAAGTTGCTCAACCATATTCCCGTACTTCGTATTAACACGAAAACGGGGTGTTTCAATTAAAATACAAAAAAGCGGTCCTTCACATGGGAAGCAATGCTTCGTCTTTATTACAAACAACAACGGTTTCTCACTACAGTTAATGGGATTGTCTGTAGAAAGGGAAGTCAGATATCAGAAGAAGAATTTTATTCAAATACTCATCCGATATTACACCATGCCTTATCATGTTGCATTGGAAGCTTTTGATTAATTTCATTGGATCCACGTCTCATAACATCGCTTTGCCAAAGAGGAAAATTGAAAGTAGGACAGGAAAGAGTAACGGTTTAACATGTTTAATGTGGATGTATATCGTGCGCATTGCTAAAACATTATCAAATGCTTTGATAACATCACATCTGATAGATTTTATCATCGCATTTATCACAGTAATTGGATGCATGGCGCGCAACATCTCTCTCGGCTCGGGAACACATTTTCAAAAAAGTGCATTGTATCGAAATGTTGAGCTTTATTAATATGACCAAAGTGCTGAATAGTCTAGATATTTCCCTTCCGACAGACAATTTATAGTTTGTATCTCTGTAGGGCTGTAGGACAGAAACTTCAATGAATTTCGTTATGACAATCTATAGCTCAAATCTATACA
Source organism: Lytechinus variegatus (assembly GCF_018143015.1). Taxonomy (NCBI): domain Eukaryota; kingdom Metazoa; phylum Echinodermata; class Echinoidea; order Temnopleuroida; family Toxopneustidae; genus Lytechinus; species Lytechinus variegatus. The sequence goes on from NC_054749.1 coordinate 35,529,784, forward strand.
TCTGTATGTTGATCTCGGCACAGAATAAGTGGTCTCTGTGTGTACCGTAAGAATGTATAGAATTTAGACAAATATAGAAAGAATCTTAAATGACTAGATAAGTAGCCAACTGTGTGCGAGTAATAATTCCGTCTAGTAATATAACGCGCTATTTTCAGTCATAAATGGGATTTCCCTAGTAAAAAAACTAAAATTTTCAGAAAGGTTTTACTAATAGTAACACCATTTCGCTGACGCTTTCATCTAATCTTTGTGATCTAATTCTTCAGTTTAAGAGAGTAAATCCAATAACGAATAGCTGATATGCTAAAAATCAACTTACCAGAATGAATGCCAACTCTCAGTTTTAGCGTGTCATCGGGGCGATGTCGGATTTTGAACTTCTGGACCTCATCGATGAGATGGAGTGCCGTTGATCCGATCTCTGCCGCATGTCGATTACCGTTTCGTATAGGTAGTCCAGATACCAGCATGTAGGCATCTCCAATGGTCTCGACTTTGTAAACATTGTAGTAACTGATGATGTCATCGAACAGAGTGTAGAGGTCATTGAGGAGATCAACCACCTGTTAATTTGTTAAACGGTTAGTGTATTTGGGAGGGATAGAAAGAAACATGAATATTCATATATCTCAACTAAAATGATATAAAGTCGTTAGTTGTGGGGTTATTTGGCAATGAATATTACGCATAACTTTACTTCTTAATTATTTCTCTCTTTATCAAAGAAACCGAATCCTGCTTCGCCTTATCAGTTGGATCTGTTGCTTTACTACAATTAATGTATAAGACAGATATGGCATAAAACCAGGTAAGCATAGCAAAACGCTTTCTGAACAGCGCAGTGATGCTGTTATTGGCTCATTATATCACTATCATTATGTAAATGAAATTTATATTGTATTAATACGGAATAGGATAGGTTTGTTGTGATCATTAATATCGCAAATTGTGTAAAGATTAGTGTCTGTTGATATTTTCTTCAGAATCATACATTGGGGACAACAATTTACCCAACATACACAAATATTTGTTTCGGGGTTTAGACAAAATGTCATTAGATATTACTCTTTCAAAAAATTTTCAATAATCGTATAAATCAAGTTTCCTTGCCATACAATATACTGGACACTGGTATATTATCGTGTATTCGACATTTGGATGTTACCTGAAAAGGCGTACTCATCGATGATAGTTTTGTGAAGCCCACGATATCACTAAAGAAGATAGTCACACAGTCAAACGACTCGGGTACGACTTGCATCCCACGCTTCAGCTGATTGGCTACTGGTCTGAAACAAGACAATTTAATTGTTTCGGGATGAATAATAGATCGGCATGAATGATATTATTTTTTGAGGGGGGGGGGTGGGTTGAACATTCTGATAAATTTCCAGTGCGGTGTCACAGTTGATGAGGGGGCGACGAAACTCTGTGATTTAGTTTCAAGTTTATTATAAAGAAGGAAAGCGATGGGTGAAGAAGAAACACTATGAAAGAAGAACAAGAAGAAGAGGAAGAAGTGGAAGAAGAAGAAATAAAAGAAGAGGAGGAGGAAAGAATCTACCTGAGATAGTGTGGGTCGTGTGCCTATATTATAACCATCACATTTATATGGTCGTTTTACCCACCACTATCTCTGACTGCCATCCTTTGACTTCGATTTACAACCGTTATACGTTCTTATTTCAAAGTTCGTAGGTTATTGCCAGATTATAAAATGACAGCCACGCACGAGAGATGGCGCTTTAACAAAACACATGGACGAGAACATTGGGCAATCCATTATTTTACGAATTGAAAAATGCAATGATTTCCATCAAAAGTCGTTAATTTACTTTTAGCACGATGCAAATATATTGAAGTAAAATACTTTCGTACTAAATTGAAATTTCATATTTTCAAATTGAAAATGTAAAGGCAGCTTACAAATTAGTCAAGGTAACGTTTATAGTTGTGTTGTTGTTGTTGCTTTTAATAAAGGTACTTACTTAGGCAGCATCCTGTGTAATAGATTTTCTGTTTTCTTCTTTTCTTCTACCAGCTGCTGTGTTCTATCTTCAACTATCTCCTCCAGGTTGTTTGCATACTTCTCCATAATCATTACCATATTATCTAAGATATCTGGTTTCCTATATAAAATCAAAGTAGACAGTGGGAGCACAAACATAAAATTGTTACGAATTGGCAGTAGTTGAATTCTTAGAGAAAGGCAAGACTGACTCAATTTAGCTGATATGAGTGGTAAAGAGAATTAAAATAACAAGAAAGGGTTTTAAAAAGGAAGTTGAGACGTGAAAAGAAGTAATAACATACAAAATAAGAAAAAAAGTTTAGAATGAAGGGGAAGAGCGTGATTCACAAGAGCGTAAAAGGAAATCATAAGAACATTTTTTGTATAGATAGTGATGATATTGATAAATATGATAATATTATTAATGATACCAATATTATATTGATACAAATAAAATAGATAGAAGCATAGAATAAAAACGAGTACAAGAAATCAATACAATTGTCGAATGTAAATCATGTAGACACAAATTTCAAACAATTTAAAAATGACAAAAAGCACACAACCAAAAAAGTTCGATTATTGGATATATCCAAGTGCGATACACATCATCTTTATTGGTATACTAGCGTATACATTGTTTACCACGCACAGAAACTTTTGTTTAATAACAGAGACATGTGATCTATGGTTTTCAGATTTGAACTTAACCTGCATCTATAAAGACGAAGAGACCAACTTACATTCCTTTATGAAGAGGTTTGAGTTTATTTGCAATCATTTTGAAATCTGGTCTCGTCTCTGGATCATCTGCCCAGCATTCTTGCATTGTAGTCAGAAGACATTCTGGACAGTTCTCTATCTCCATCACGTTAGGACGAAAAGGAATCGACTCTTCCTTACTTTTCACCTTTTCGTAGATTTCTTCAAGAAAAATAAACATGAAAAAAATATAATATGAATATAATTATATTATTTTCCAGGTACTTGTGAATCGCCTCATGCAGCAATGTACACGATATCGACAAAAGTGTTAGACTGAATAAAAAAGAGTATTTTTATTTTTGGATAATAGTGGTAAGGTGCAGTAAACAGTAGAAGAAGCCATTCGTCACTCCAATGCAAATAAAAGAGTATGTTACCAAAACGTCGCATCCTTGAACTACATGTAAGTAAATTGTCTTGATCTGAGTGCCTTGCTTGTAGCATGCCTACGTTCAAACTTGATTGCTGAACCATTAGCGTATCTACAATGCAAACTGACATCTGGTTTCTTTACAGCGTTTAAATTAGCCACCCGATTCATTCCAAGTCATGAGCAGCCAGGTATTGGAAGCTCCGAGATAGGTAAAAGTAGAGTGTGTCTCTGTCCTCCTCACTAGCTTCCCGCCTTTGCACATATCATGTTCAAAATCCTGAGATTAACTTTAAAAAGCTCACGTCGCCACGACTCTGCATAAAAGACAGACCTTATCTCATCCATGACGCCGACACCCTTCATAAGACTTCGATCATCCCCCACCTTCATCTCCAACTGGTCGGAGGGTCACAGAGCTATTTGAAGAGTTTAGTTGCAAAAGGGGTTAGGTCCACTTTGGACCATTCCGATAAAAAACACTTATTGAAATATTCTTATGAGAAACTAAATTGTCATGATACCCTACCATGAGAACATAAAATAGGGTATAAGAAAATCTACCTGTCTTCATATTTTTAAAGATATTCTTGTCCAAAAAAAAATCTCTGTGGACCTATCCCTGTTTGCAACTAAACTGAAATGGACCTAACCCCTTTTGAAAAATTCTTTGTCATTTTAGTTCACTTTTTAATAGGAATTTCAACTGTTCTTTGGTATCATCTTATAGAGCTACTAAAAATCTATACATTGAGACAAAATTTCATTTAATTAGAAAAGGACCTAACCCCCTTTGCAAGAGAGCTCTTCATTTAGGACAAAATACGTTATACTACAGAACTCTGAAACGTCACACTTACCCTTTCATCGGATTCATTTAAGTCTTCCTTCAAAACGTACTGTCCCTTTTTTTTACTTTTTAATTCTGTTAATCAGGATACATGTAACGTTATTGACTTCGCAATGTATTAACAATGATTCGCCTTCAAAGGTATTACCCTCTGACAATATTCTCCTCAATGGTTTAATTCCAATACCTTTTGGGTTCATGTCGATGTTCCCGAAAGGACCTTGTCTATGGGCTATCTCATATAAGATGATCCCGAACGAGTACACATCACCTTTCTGTGTTCCTTCTGGCTCCCAGATTTCAGGTGCCTTCCAGAGCAAACCTGAAAGGAAAGAAAAGGCAGCCCCAAATTTACATATTTTGGTTGATAATGTGAGAAAACAAGTGAGAAACGAGCAAGCTAGGTAAGAAGAGACATGAATTGCATGTGAATTTCAATTTGGAAGAATCCTTGATTCTTTATTCAAAGTTTAATAAATGAAATTTGTAAACATGAAAATAAATAAATAAGTAGTTACATAAGTAAATCAATAAAAATAATAAATAAATAGATAAATAGGTAACTATTTATTAAGATATGCGTAACATGTACGGTGCAAACACCTAACATATTTATTTTGGGGGAATATATTCTCACCAGGGAATCGAAATCAAAATGTCCGTTATCACGATCTAATGTTGTTGTTATTTATCGTATTCAATCATTGGGTTAAATTGTTCACTATTGAACAATTTTGGGAATTTTTGAATTTGGCAGGTTAGAGTCGAGACCGGGACTTCCATTTACGAGACCGGGAAAAAGGGATTTTACCGGGAGATTTTATCCTATAGATTTTATAATCATGTGACTAGAGAGCAAGGCCAAGGATGGCAATATTTCGGCCCTTTGCCTCTCTTATTCATTTCCCGCTTTTTCCTTCTAAAATCATTTTACACATGCCAGGGTTTGAAAGGGGTGAAGCCTGTCCCTCGCCCCCCCCCCCGCCTATCAATGATGCTCACATACCTTGGTAATATGCATATTCTCCCATATCTGGCGGTTGACTTCCGACTTTGAAGTGGATCAGCCCGAAATCGGTGATTTTGAGAACCCATCTGCTATCAACAACACAATTACTAGACTTAAGGTTGCCATGGGTACGGATCTCAGTATTGTGTAGATGCTGCATTCCCTGTGTAGCATGGAACATTGCAAATGAGGCAGAAAATTACCCTTAGTAAAAAAAAACTGGAGAGGATTAAGGACGATATTTTACAGAGTGACAGAGAGTAGGAAGAGAAAGAGGCAAAACACCATGCTATTTAGACAACTGTACTGTTAAAGTGTGAGGAGAAGACAGACAAACTAGAAGGAGAGGCTGAAGATGATAACAGAGTGAGTGAAACAGAGGAAGAAAAACACAGAGGGGCATAAAAACAGATCGAGGAAAGGAAAAAAAATCTAGGAAAGAACGGAAAAGAACTAAAATCTAGCATTGAAATGCACAACCTTATCCATATCACACATGGTCTTGAATAATGAATGTTTCTGTTTCTGTTTGTGGTAACTCCCGTAGGAACTCGGCAGGACAGCATTTTGCTGGTAAACGCTAAGCTGGCATATAACCAATTACCTATGAAACATTTTACGTCTAGGTTAATCAGTCATAGTGGCTGACGTTATAGACGACAGATATCAATCTCGGGCCTTTTTATCAAAGTGGAGACAATGGCAGAGTTGGGATTCGAACTCACAACCTTGCGATTATGAGTCCAATGCTCTATCCACTGGACCACACGACCCGTTCACCTTAGCTTGATTTTGATAGAAAGGTATGTTACTACATCTGAATTTCACAGTCCCGGAAAAAAGTTTTGTTGTAGCTAAATAAAAGAAAAAGGAAATAAAAACTAATCGTTTCGCCCCTGTCTGATAGATGGCGCTGGTGATCAAAGTTCTCCTGCCTTACGCATTTTAGATCGATCACGTGATTCTAAGGTTACAGACTATTCAATGCAGACGGTAGAAATGCTGACAAAGAGCAATATAAGGATAAATTGACCAGGGACAAAACGGTTCGCTTTAATAAAACGTCTGTCCTCAGACCTTCATCGTATTTGTAAACTGATTGAAAACGAAACCTGATTTCGGGGGAGAAAGCATCAACACAAATGAGACAGTATCTTCGAGGTTGAAATCATTAAAGTGACTTGCATGTTCAAGATTTTTTTTTTACATGGAGGGTATAAAAGCTACGTGAACGGAACCTCTTAATACACCACATACGAACAAACTGGGGTATCTTACCTTCACAATATCTGAAACCAGTGATGCGATAAACATTTCGTCTAATTTTATGTCGTCATTTTCCAAGATATCCTGTCAAAATAACAGAACGATTCGTTTAACAAATCACATTTAAAAAAATTAATCTAATCAGTTTCATATTATCCCTGCGTGCACTATTTACATAATTTCCGCGAGGCCACTCTCACATCGATATAAAGAAAACAAGAATCCTACTGGATGGAAGCATCGTGCATTTTAATCTTCAAAATTCACTTTTAAAATTATTTTATAACATACTATTATTGAGAAACTGATAATGGGACTTATTAAATCATAATCATTGGTATATAATGCATACTTTCATGGAAAAAGTCATGCGTAATACACGATTAGTTTTAAGAAACACCACAATGGATTAAACAGTATCACTGTAGCAAATATGGGGCTTCCAAAAGTCTCCGATGTCCCCATTTAATTAATATAACGCGTTTAAAGTAGATTAATATAGCAATTGTTTCCATTGATAAATTGAATGAAAACAGAGCACATGCTTTACCTGTAGGCTGCCACGCGTACAGTACTCGGTGAGGATGCAGATATTAGGAGGATCTGGGCAAGCTCCGATGAACTGACATAGATTAGGATGACACAGGTCTCGCATCTGAGTATATAAGATATATGAATGAGAATAAAGGTGAACTACTACACATTGTCATTATCATTAATAATACAACCTTGTGAATTTTTTAATATCCGTATTAGTAAAATATATACTAGTAGCCTTGCTTCTACTTTATAAATGAATGAATGAAGGAATAAATTCAAATCATTTATTTCCGCAATAATATTAAATAAAATATTACAAGTGATATATACAAGATATGATACACTCACACAATATGAAATATAGGTGATATGAATACATTGACAAATAAATATGTAAGTTTAATTGATTAATAAATGAGTTAATTAAATAGCAAATAAACAAATAATGGATAAACACTTAAAAGTGTATGAATAAGTACATGAATGAATAGTGAATGAATAAATAATAAATTGATAAACAAATGAATGAATGAATGAATAAATAGTTAAATAAACAAATGAAATAACACTATAAATAAATAAATTATTATATATATATTAATAAATGCATAAATAAATAAATGAATAGGTAAATAAATAAATAAATAGATAGATAGATAAATAAATAAAAACATAAATAGATATATAATAAATAAACACATAAATAGTGTAAAATTGCACTTCAGAACCTTGTGGAGGAGCTACTCTCATGAATTGTGTATCATATGTACATATTGCTTGATTTTCACAAACCATAATTGATATCTTAAAAAAAATATGGGCTATTTCATTAAAACTCCGATGACGTCATTGTGGGCCATTCTTATTTATCATAAAACGACTCACCTCTTTGAGTTCCTTTCTTAGAATTCGACTCATCTCAATATGCTTCTTATGAACAGGCTTAATAGCGACAAGGGTGTGGTTATATCGCCCCACTCTAGTGAACACCTGGCCACGCCCAGATAGTGGGTCTGCGTACATAGATGTCCTTGAATCATGGGTTGCTATACTTAGCTGAAAATAAATAGAAAATTATAAGAGTGATTAGGAATGGAATGTGCTACACTATCTGAGTTTTTAATTATTCATTTTCTTTGTAACCTACTGCCTACTTGTATCGAGTGATCCTTGTATAAAGCCTTGGGGATTCTTACATAACTCGGTAGTCAATTGGTTATACGTTACCAGTCGATGTTTAAAAAAACACTTGGTTCTCTGAGCCATGAAAACTGGGGAAATCGTACGCTTATGATTAAGGTTTAAGTTAAAATTCAGTAATGTCTTAGTTTTTGGTCTAATAGATCTGTTACATATAAGCATAATTGTAGAAGAATTGTGAAAGCAGTTACATTCATCTATTAGTTATTTCCCTTTAAGGATAGCCAAGAATTGTAAAGAACATTCAAGAATGTCTTTTTATTATGCAGGCCTTGCCTATTTAAAAGGCCAAGGAGTTGTATTGTTATTTCTGAATAGAGATTAGGAACAATAGGCTTAGCTATGTTATTGACACTCTTGATTTCAATGAGGTCATTCAGGAGTGTTCTGGATTTTGACTGCTCCTGAAAGGAGAAAGTTCTTTTGGAAGAAGGGACTAGAACCTTCTATGGTGGTGACATTTTTTTTAGAAGCTTCTAGATTAATTGAAACTTAGTATATATAGCTGCAGTTTCTTTAAGGACATTATCACATCAACACATCATATTAGATCACACCATCACATCATATGAGAGCAGGAGATCACATCACATCATATGAGATCACTTCACCAGATCAGATCAGAGTAGTTTATGCATCAATGAACTGTTTGCAGTTATTTTGAGAAATTATCAGTTCTCATCGAGATCATCAACATCATCAACCTGTTCAATGAACACGCTTCAACCCATGGATTGCTGAAATTGACTGTTAATCATCATCAACATCGTCTTCACGGACATTTCAACTCGTTGCAGTGACTCTTATTATTCATCGGACTTCAACATCAGTTTCATCATCGCCATCATTGTGAATTTTCGCCAGTCAACTGGGATATTTATCATTTGGATTAATATTTGGATATAGCATCATCACGTCGGGATTTTACATCGGACACTTCAAGAGATTTATGTAAGATCATTATTTGTTTTATTTATGTATAATTATCTCCTGTAATAAAAAAAGAGAAAATTAAAAATCAAATTTACTTGTTATTTGTTGCAGTATCGTAACAAATAATTTTGGGGGCTTGTCCGGGAAACAAAAACCAAATTTGTACAAGCCAATTTGAAACTAAAACCAGTTGTCCGGGAAACGAAAACCAAATTTGTACAAGCCAAGGCAATTTTGAAACGAAAGCCAATTTGAGACGAAAGTCAATTTGAAACAAAAGCCAATTTGAATTGGAAACATTTTGGAAACATTTTGGAAAGTTCTAGAATATACTGTACTGTGTTATTACGTGCTTGTATTTGTGTATATTCACTATGGCTACATTTGATGTTGAAGAATTTCTTGCAATGACAGAATTGTCATATGATCATTTGAAGTCACTGAAGAAAGATGATTTGATAACAGTTTGTGATCATTTGGGTGTATCTCTAGCCCCAGGATTAAAGAAGGCAGAGATAATTGACTTGTTAGCTAGTCACATGAAGCTTACAGAGGAGTCTGAAACTTCTGTTACTGTTTCAGATGATGCTCAGATTCAACTGGCAAAGTTTGAGATGGAAGTGAAAATGAGAGAAAACATTGAAAAGGAGAGAATGAGATTGGAGTACCAGTTAAAGTTGAAAGAAATGGAGTTAGCTCATGCAAATACTAATACTAACTCTGTTAAAGATAAATCTCCCCAAGGCTTTGATGTGGCGAAAAATATTCGCCTTGTGCCAAAATTTGATGAAGAGGGAGTTGATACATATTTTGTGTCATTTGAAAAAGTGGCCAAGAGACTGAATTGGCCCGAGGAATACTGGACTCTTCTCCTCCAAAGCGTTTTTGTTGGAAAGGCTGCAAAAGTCTATTCTTCACTCTCTGAAACGCAATCATGTGACTATGCTACAGTAAAAGAAACAATTCTCAATGCATATGAGTTAGTACCAGAAGCGTACAGACATAAATTTAGGAACATGCAAAGACAATCAGGCCAGACGTATGTTGAATTTGCTAGGGAACAAGAAATGATGTTCGATAAGTGGTACAGATCACTGAAAGTTGACAAAGATTTTGTTCACCTTAGGGAAGTTGTCCTCCTAGAAGAATTCAAAAAGAGTCTTCCTTTTGGCATTAAATCTCACTTAGATGACCATAGAGTTACTGAAGTCAGTAAAGCAGCCATAGTAGCTGATGAATTTGAGGTCACACATAAAGGTAGTGGAGATAGGCCTCCTTTCAAGAATTATTGGAAAAAGAAAGGTAAAGGGTCATTTGAATCCCACAATAAACCTAGTGAGGGAAAATATGCAAGCAAGGACAAAGACGCTAATAAGAATCAGGCTAGTGGGGGCACAGAATCAACCAAACGGTCTGAGAGTCGTAGTTCCAAAATTTGTACTCATTGTCATAAATCGGGACATTTGAAAGAATCATGTTGGAAATTGGTTGGAATGCCAACCAAAACTAAGAAAGACATGGGTTTTGTCAAGCAAACAAGTGTTCCCTCGATGGAGTTTGTTCCATCAGAGCCCAATCAAGATGTTGAGAGTGTTTCTCTGGTATTTGCTGATAAAGTCAAACAGGTTGATGAAACTTTTAGAAGTTTTTTGCATGATGGTGAAGTATCCCCTTGTTCAACTGGTGCTGCTGGTAGGTCAGTGGTGATCCTTAGGGATACAGGGGCTGCACAGTCCCTGATGGTGCCAGGTGATTCGGCTCTTCCTCTGGAGAGTTCAGAGAATGCCAACGTCTTAGTTCAAGGTATTGGCCCAAATTTCATGTCGGTTCCTTTGCATAAGGTCGACTTAATGTGTGACCTAGTTAGTGGTCCTGTGACTGTTGGTGTCGTTCCAGAATTACCCATGAAAGGTGTTGATTTCTTGTTAGGTAACGACTTGGCTGGAGATAAAGTTGTTGCATCTCCAGTGGTTTCGGAAAAGCCCGTTGAGGTAGCTGAAACTGAATTGTTGCAGGAAGATTTTCCAGGGATTTTCCCGGATTGTGTTGTTACTAGGTCTCAGACTCGTAGAGCTGAAAAGGATGATGCGGAATCTGCTGATGTAGAGGAGAGTACTGATGTCTGGTTAGCTGAAACCTTTTTCAAGGATTTGAATGGGGATAGTGTTGAAGGCTCTGTTGCTAACAATGATAGTTTGTTTAGTAAATCCTCCCTTGTACAGGCACAACAGGCAGACCCAGAATTAAAAAGCTTGTCACAAAAAGCATGTTCTGAGGCTGAGGCTGATAAGGTTCCTGAGTGTTTTTATGTCAAAGATGACATTTTGATGAGGAAATGGAGACCTCCCCGGAGACCAGCTGATGAAGATTGGTGTATAATTCACCAGGTTGTAGTTCCTCCTTGTTACCGCACAGATATTCTGAAAATGGCTCATGAGTTACCTATGGCAGGTCATGTCGGTATTCGGAAGACAGAAGATAGAATTATGAGGCATTTCTATTGGCCTAAGATGCACAAAGATGTTGTGCATTTCTGTAAGACATGTCATACATGTCAGATTATTGGTAAGGCACAGCCTTCTATCAAGCCTGCTCCATTGATACCCATTCCTGCATTTGATGAACCTTTTACTAGGGTTCTTGTTGATTGTGTCGGACCCTTACCCAGAACGAGGTCGGGTCACAGATTTCTCCTGACGATTATGGACTTGTCTACACGGTTTCCAGAGGCGATACCTTTGAGAAGTATCACTGCAAAGACAGTGGTGCAGGCGTTAGTGCAGTTTTTCACTAGGTACGGTCTGCCGAAGGAAATTCAATCTGATCAAGGGTCAAATTTCATGTCAGGAATATTTCAGCAAGTTATGAAGGAGTTGGGAATAAAGCAGATCAAGTCCTCTGCTTATCACCCACAGTCCCAAGGAGCGTTAGAACGCTATCATCAGACTTTGAAGACCATGATTAGGGCTTATTGTGAAGACTATCCCGATGACTGGGATAAAGGGATCTCATTCCTACTGTTTGCAACTAGGGATTCCCCGAATGAGTCCACAGGTTTCAGTCCATTTGAATTGGTCTATGGTCATGAGGTTAGGGGTCCTCTAAAGCTTATCAAAGAGAGGTTTATGGTTCAGGATGATGATGTAAACCTTCTAGACTATGTGTCAAAGTTTAGAGAAAGGCTCTCAAAAGCTTGTGATGTGGCTAAGGAACACTTGAAAGAGTCGCAGGGAAAAATGAAAGCTCATGCTGATAAAAATGCAAAAGAGCGAAGTTTCAAGCCTGGAGACAAAGTGTTAGTGTTGTTGCCTTTGCAAGGTGAGCCCTTGAAAGCTAGGTTTAGTGGTCCCTACATAGTCAAAAAGAAATTGAATGATGTCAACTATGTGATCAGTACCCCTGATCGAAGAAAGTCTCAAAGAGTTTGTCATGTAAACATGTTAAAAGAATACTTTGAGCGAGAGGCTAGTCAGCCAATAGGTACAACACAGGTTAAAGAAGAAGAAAAACATGTAAATGTACATGAAGAAGAATGCTATGGAAAGACAGATAATGAATTGTCTTATACAGATGTATCTAAGAACGAACCATGTGGTATAAAGTTGTCTAACTCAGAGATGTTAGGAAACATGGATGAGGCATTAAAACACCTGCCTGAAGATCAAAGAAATGATATATCTGGCCTGTTAAGAGAATATGAGAATGTATGTAAAGACAAACCAGGTCGTACACCTTTAACTGTACATGATGTAGACGTAGGTGATGTAAGACCTATCAAACAGAATCCTTATAGGCTCAATCCAAGCAAGTTGGAAATGGTGAATAAGGAAATACAGTTTATGTTAGATAATGACATAATCGAACCGAGTCAGAGTAGTTGGAGTTCTCCCATTGTAATGGTTCCAAAGCCAGACGGCTCTCAGAGATTTTGCATTGATTACCGAAAGGTAAATGCAGTAACTAAGACTGACTCGTATCCAATTCCTAGGTTAGAAGATTGTATTGATAGGGTTGGAAATTCTGCCTATATCACAAAGATAGACTTGCTTAAAGGATATTGGCAAGTGCCACTGACTGACCGAGCCAAAGAGATATCAGCCTTTGTTACACCTGAAGGCTTGTTTCAATGCAAAGTCATGCCTTTTGGAATGAAAAATGCCCCAGCAACCTTCCAAAGGTTGACAAATCAAGTGATTGCCGGACTTGACAATTGTGTCGTATACATAGACGACATCCTAGTATACAGTGATACTTGGAATGATCATCTGAATCATTTGCGAGCACTGTTTGACAGGCTGGACAAAGCCAATCTAGTAGTGAATCTGATGAAAAGTGAATTTGCCAAGGCAAAGGTCACATATCTTGGTCATGTGGTTGGTCAAGGGCAAGTGCTACCAAGAGAAGCCAAGATACAAGCTATCTTAGACTTCCCAATTCCCACAACTAAGAAAGAATTGCTCAGATTCTTAGGTATGAGTGGCTTCTACAGGAAATTTGTTCCAAATTTCAGTACAGTGGTTAGTCCTCTGACAAACCTGCTGAAGGCAAAAGTGAAGTATGTTTGGTCTGACGAATGTCAAAGATCATTTGAGAAATTAAAGGCCATTTTGGTGAATGAGCCTATTTTGGCAGCTCCAAACTTCACAAAGCCATTCAAAGTAGCAATTGATGCATGTGATGTTGGAGTAGGAGCAGTATTGCTCCAAGAAGATGAAGAAGGCATCGAAAAACCAGTGTGCTACTTCTCTAAGAAACTCAATCGGTTTCAAAAGAAGTATTCAACTATTGAAAAAGAGGCCCTGAGTCTCGTACTAGCCCTTCAGCAGTTTGAGGTGTATCTAACCAATGGAGAGATTACAGTCTATACAGACCACAATCCTCTTGTGTTTTTGGAGAAATTCAAAACAAAGAACCAAAGACTGTACAGATGGAGCCTAATGCTCCAACCATTCCCTTTGAAAATTGTACACATAAAGGGAAAGAATAATGTAATTGCTGATGCTCTATCAAGAGTATAAAAAGTGGAATTATTCATGATTTTGACCAAGTGTGTCATTTAAAGAAAACATTTTTGATGTTCATTTATTTTAACATGTTCATTAAGTACTATATCTTTGTACACGATAAATGTAAATGATTTATCAAGATGACTTTGAACAGTTAAAAGAAAAAAAATAATCATAAAGAAACCTTTACTACGGTAAAGCTTTCTTTTCTCCGGTGGGGGAGGTGTTACATATAAGAATAATTGTAGAAGAATTGTGAAAACAGTTACATTAATCTATTAGTTATTTCCCTTTAAGGATAGCCAAGAATTGTAAAGAACATTCAAGAATGTCTTTTTATTATGCAGGCCTTGCCTATTTAAAAGGCCAAGGAGTTGTATTGTTATTTCTGAATAGAGATTAGGAACAATAGGCTTAGCTATGTTATTGACACTCTTGATTTCAATGAGGTCATTCAAGAGTGTTCTGGATTTTGACTGCTCCTGAAAGGAGAAAGTTCTTTTGGAAGAAGGGACTAGAACCTTCTATGGTGGTGACATTTTTTTTAGAAGCTTCTAGATTAATTGAAACTTAGTATATATAGCTGCAGTTTCTTTAAGGACATTATCACATCAACACATCATATTAGATCACACCATCACATCATATGAGAGCAAGAGATCACATCACATCATATGAGATCACTTCACCAGATCAGATCAGAGTAGTTTATGCATCAATGAACTGTTTGCAGTTATTTTGAGAAATTATCAGTTCTCATCGAGATCATCAACATCATCAACCTGTTCAATGAACACGCTTCAACCCATGGATTGCTGAAATTGACTGTTAATCATCATCAACATCGTCTTCACGGACATTTCAACTCGTTGCAGTGACTCTTATTATTCATCGGACTTCAACATCAGTTTCATCATCGCCATCATTGTGAATTTTCGCCAGTCAACTGGGATATTTATCATTTGGATTAATATTTGGATATAGCATCATCACGTCGGGATTTTACATCGGACACTTCAAGAGATTTATGTAAGATCATTATTTGTTTTATTTATGTATAATTATCTCCTGTAATAAAAAAAGAGAAAATTAAAAATCAAATTTACTTGTTATTTGTTGCAGTATCGTAACAGATCAATGATTAAAATATGATCATAATTCTCACTGCTTAGTAGCTCGTCCAGTTATTATGTTCATCATCCCATTGCCTTTACAAACGCATATTAATAACTCTTACCCGACTACCGCGGCAAACACTCTTGAATTCCAATTCATTATAATCAACTTTCCACAGCAAGCTTGCCAATGCCTGTTCATACCGCCAATTCCTGAGGAAGAAATAGCAATAAAAGGTGTTAAATAATCATATACAAATGTCATTGCATTTAATATGGAAATGACTAAATAAACTTATCAAACTTTACAAATTTCACTCAGTCAAAAATATTTTCAGCAGGCTACATGTAGCTTCAATAACCTTTACTAAGTACATGTGAATAATTAAGATATTGGTTCAAGCACAATGAGGCTATTACAGTCCCTCATATAACTTGGTTTCAGAATCAAAAGAAACAAAAGGCAAAAAAAAGGAGCAATGAAAATGAGATGGGAGTAAACAAAAAAAAACTTTCAAGTTATATTATAAACATAATTTATCTTTGCAGTTTTGGCGAACATATCGATTTATTTCGAGATGTTATACGAACAGCTCTTATCGGTAACAGGCATCTTAAAACACGACGTTGATTATTTATTTTTACCTGTAAACGATGGTTGCTATGATTGCAGCGAGCAGTATAATTCCAGCAAGCACGCCACCTATGATATGAAGTGTATAGTTTGGTTTGCATCCAGTTCCGTCAAAACCACACACAGGCTCGGCTATGGGTGGACTACCTCCCTTCCATTGAATGTCGATGCCTTTATGTGCTGCATACACCTGTTAAACGGATGGGACAAACGATATAGAGGTTAAATGGGTACTTAAAATATATATATCTTGATAAAAAAAGTAAAATTCAAAAAGCTAACAGTTTCATGAAAATCTGATAACAAATAGCAAAGTTATTTAATTTTACAGTTTAGCAATATAATGTGATAGATAATACCTTGGTTGATGATTACATTGCATCCTCACTTTCCCCTTTTCTTATGTTTTTACATGAAATCCTAACTGCTTCATTTATTCATATATGGGTGAATAGTATATAAGTCCCTTGCAATAGAATAAGCTATAGTAATAAATATTTAAATCAGCTGTCATCCCGATTTCGGGAGTTCTTTGAATAAACCTAATTGCATATAATAAAATAAGTGGGAAAATGACATCAGTTTGATCATTGGGTATTCATGTAGAAATGCCTAGAACTGTTTCTCCAAAATCATGCAAACCTTTGAAATGCAATTTCCTTGTTATTCCTTGTCCGATTGTTTATCAAACTTGCAGCGTTTGGTTTTCTGTCTTTTCTTTATCTGTTCAAATCATTCTATTTTCAGCCTGGAGTACCCCTTAAAGGTAAGGTATCTCGCAGCCATTTAGCCTGAACCAAAATATTATGACCAACATGATGTTGTAAATTTTAATCAATAGTGAGCAATTCTTCCCCCTCCGATACCTCCCCGCCTAGCAGTAAAGATCTCTCCAGGGATTTAATTGGAGTAATTTTTCGTAGAACTTTAAAACATCCACCTAAATAAATATTATAGCTATCATTTTGAACTGAAAATATTGTAATACACATGTACCATCGTGTGCTTCCTGAAGGGCACTATTCTAATTTCATCTTTGTCATGGATATTTAATGCTTCTGAATTCTGTAATTCTTAATACGACTGTAGTTTTACCACACAAGACTGAACTTCGTTATTCATTGGCAACTATTTTTTTTCCATTATCGTGAAAAATTCCAATCGTTAAAATAATATGTTAAAAATGTGAAACTTTCATTCTGGAAACAATATATATCAACTCAAACAAACATTATATGAATATTTCTGGTTGAAAGTTGATCAATATGTGGTTTCATTTTATTTCCATGTCATTCATTTAAGCACGGGGCCTTGCTAAGCAAGCAGAATGTTCTTACACAGGACCGTTTATCATGTCAATACTTATTTCACATCGCACGTTCACATCGCTATCGTTACTCCTCTTTTCTTTTCTTTTTTTTACTCTGAAGACTGGTTCACAAGTTATCGATGCTAAGGTTTCTTTTATTATTTTATTATTAAAATACAAACACCATTGCGTGCAGTGGTGAGACTATTTCAATTCAAAGAGATAGATATATTTCAACTTCTTGTGAGACTTTTTGTAGGGGAGCTCAGTTTCATTTGTACTATAAAAAAGAGAGCACTCGCCCTAATTCTGACGTCGACCACAACCGATACTGTTGGCTGGTTTAATACATTAGTTGCCATGTGACTGTTAAACATTTTAAGGTCTGAATGTTGAATGTTGACTCACTAAACTATCCATATTTACTAAGAGACGACCAGAATTTACAAAGTGTTGGTGTGGAGTGAAATAAAAGGAATCGATAGATTGAGAAATAAAGGGGTGAGCATCAAAAAACGATTTCAACCCCGCTGCTCATATTTGTTTCGATGTCGCCCATAGCAATGCTTCTCAATGTTTCAAGGTATGTTTGTTCGTGTTATTAAAGATCACAAAGCCTTATTTCAAGTTTGAAACGCTGGATTTATTAGAACCATGATATAGGGGGCAACGTGATATCGTGTATAGAGGGGTAGAGTGGAGATAGAAAGAGGGAAATGGAGAGAGAGATAAAGGTGGGACGGCTGAGACCTATCCTCCAATTAGCCGCCTAAGAGTAATGCGGATAATTCAATAAAAATTGCGTTCATAAACTCCGAAAATAAGCCGCATTTTTTTTTACCTGCGCCCGTCCTGAAAAAGGCGGATAATCGCCATGACAACTGGACACGCCCCCTCCGATGCGGTTGTGTTGGAAAAGGGTGACCTTGTGACCTCACCATGGCAATTATCCGCATTATTTGGAAATGCGTTCATAAACTAAAAATCTTGTCCCGATGCTGCTATTATGCGGATAATAGCAGCATCAGAGTAATGCGGATAACTCTTGTCCTCCTCCAATTTTACGACCAAATTATGCTGCTATTAGCCGCCTAATTCATTTTAATGGGGTTTATGAAAGGGTAGATGCAGAAAGAAGTGTGGAGAAGTAGAAAATCAGATCGAGAAAAACAAAAAGAAAACAAACAAAGAATAGAGAGCAGAAGAGAGCAAGGAGGCGGAGTGATAAGTGTGTATGTGTGTGGGTGTGTGTGGGTGTGGGTGTGTGTGGATGGGTGTGTATGGGTCTTTACATTTTCAAATGCCCTGTGGAACTTTGAACGTCTCGACAAGACACATAATATTTCACTAACAACCACGTATTGTAGAAAACTTGTGATTGGCCTAGAAGATAATTCCACAATATGCAAATAAGTTATAATTGCTACACAAGGAGATGCAAAATGGAGACTCCATAAGGGTGATTCATAAGGATGTGTTATATCCCCAAAATGTCTCCACAGGAATAGGCTCTATTAGGTACTTAGCGCGCGTATGTGTGAGGGAGAGTGTGTGGGGTTGGATGTGTGTGAGTGAGAGAGAGGGAGATATAGGGGGTGGTAGAGGCCTAGAGGGTGAGAGAACGAGAGAAATCATGCATGTTCGCAAACAGGCATAGATCTTGTTTCTAGCCCGAAGTGCAAGAGTTACATCAAACGAGTCCGCAAATATTATGAAACAAAATCCATATTTGTAAGGCCATACCCATTCTTCAGTTACACTAAACGTGCCAAAGAATAACCATTCTCTATCCCACAGGCTCTCGAATCACCGATCCTCTCGTGCTTAAATGCTTGTCTCTTCATATGCACATATGTTTTAAAATATTTATACCGAATAACAAGTCCGGCTTCATAGGTTGTTTCGGGTGATTTTATTTGAAAATAAATGTGAAAACACCGCCGGTATTTTTAAAGAAAAACATATAAAATAGTAAACCACAATATAAATTAATGAGTTGAATCAATAGACAACAATTTACATTCACCTTCCGTTTTATTAATTAAAAGAAAGATTATCAGTTGATATCCTGTTTGTTCGTCTATATTGAAAACTATTCGCTGAAATATGTCAGTATTAACAACAGTTACAAGACCAAACCACTGAGAGGGACAAACAACCAACCTAATATACACCTTCCCACACTCACACCCACACACGCACACCCACTCGTAAACCAAACAGATAAAGGTGAACAATTTGGATTACACATGTCAGCTCTTCGATTCTTTAGTGAAAATGACGCGTTTAGACACAGGTTTCTTGCCATTTGATATATAAATACCAATCGTAACATAGCAAGAATAGATTGACTTTAACAGTTTATATACGTTAAGTTTGCACTCAGGCAGGTTATTATGGGTAAGGTGCATTGAAGGGTTAAACTGGAATAAGAGTAGAAGATGGTAAATTTGTTGATAAGGGCATGCATCCACCTTCCTTCGCATACTGTTTATTACCCTTACATTGCCCAATCCTTTACCTAACATCATTAAGGCCCATCTATCCTCATCGTAAGCATGTTTAGAGATGAAATGGCGCCAACCTTTGGGAAGGGTCGTTGGAAACGAGAAACAGGCGGGGATGATGGCATAGTTAAGGAGAACGCGAGCACGATATATGGAGACTGGCATTAGGAATGAATGAACCTTTAATGTTCTGAATAAAAAAAACTCTCTCAATTCAAGTAACAACAATGAAGACAGAAAAGAAAACGTGGGCGTGCATAGCGAGGTTTACTCAGAAAGAGGAGGTAAGTAATATTAAAATAATGATTGATGAAAAGAAAGGGGGAAGGAACAAGCAAAAATTGTGCATCAAAATATCAATATTTCGAGCATTAAATTGTCATGTTATGTTCATCAAAGAAAAAACAGAATGTAGTGTTAACAAAAACTTCGACCTAAATTAATGAAATCAGAACAAAAAAAGGGAAATGCGGGTGGGGGTGAAAGAAAAGAGAAAATTGGGGGAAATACAGGAACAAAGACCCTATCATAATGGATTTTACACATACAAACTTGTTAAGAATCATCACTTTGTTATATTTTCTGGTCCATTTATAGTTAAATAAATTTTCATAATCTCAGTTCATTTTTTACACATTAGAATCCTGATTGTGAATGTACAAGACACTCCCATTATACACCTACTTTATCATATTGATTCTTTAGTAAATCATGGAAGGCTTGAATGATAAATTCATGTCAATCCCATGCACCTATTAAATTGACGCCTTGGGTTTAATTTGCCAATCGTCGTCTGGATCTGTGCGGAGAAATCTCACAATTTTCAAGAAAACAAAACAAACGTAATTACCTATTCCTATATTTTTTTCCTTATAGAATATGACTTGCTTTGACTTACAGGGCCTCATGGAAGATCAATTTTTGTTGAATGAGCTACCCTGGTGAAATATTGAATAAATAAATAAATAAATAAATACTTACTATGGCTTCCTGATTTTCAATCGTTCAGGATAATTGCTTATTCTGGCCATTGCATAAGTCATTGAGGCGTACACAGCAAAAACTGTGGTGTTAACCGGTGTACATAGAGGACCACATCAGTTATTTTACACCGGTGTTAAATTTGTGGTGTTAGTTTTACACCTATAGGTGTTATTACAACACCTTTGGTTGTTACGTTTACACTCTTTGGTGTTATGTTCAATCTCTAGGGTGTAATTTTAACACCTCAGGATGTGGTCCTCTATTAACACCGATTGGTGTCAGTTTTAACACCACAGTATTTGTGTCGATTGGTGTCAGTTTTAACACCACAGTTCTTACAGTGTATGATGATTGGCTTGTTAGAATGCACATGACATCCAGACGGTTTTGAAGACAACACTAATGGCACTATACTCAAGGGAATATTCAAAATTTGGGGTAATTAACGGGTCTTTCCCCTCTCAACCCTTCCTAGCCTTAAGGACAAGTCCACCCCACAAAAACTTTATTTGAATAAAAAGAGAAAAATTCAACAAGCATAACGCTGAAAATTTCATCAAAATCGGATGCAAAATAAGAAAGTTATGGCATTTTAAAGTTTCGCTTATTTTCAACAAAGTAGTTATATGAACGAGCCATTCATGCCAGTTACATCCAAATGAGAGAGTTGATGACATCACTCACTCACTATTTCTTTTGTATTTTATTATATGAAATATGAAATATTTTTATTTTCTCGTCATTGTCATGTGAAATGAAGTTTCATTCCTCCATGAACACATGGAATTCCATTATTTGGATGTAACTGGCTATTCTGTTAAAAATAAGCGAAACTTTGAAATGTCTTAACTTTCTTATTTTACATCCGATTATGATGAAATTTTGAGCATTGTGCTTGTCTGATTTTTCTCTATTGATTCAAATCAACATTTCTTCAGGGTGAACTTGACCTTTAAGAAATCAAATGCAAGGTGACGACAAGACGCGTATTTAACATTGAACGTCCATGACGTTTTGCAAGTTGAATGTCCATTTCTAACGAGTTGGATTCCTGCTGATACTCAAGTTTTTCATCGTGTTCATAAACAACTTGATCAGGTTTACACTATCATAGCTCATTTTATATTTCATTCCGTGATTATCATTTCTAGGTAGACCATTTAAGACTCCTGCAGTCACATTACTTTGTATATAAAATACATTCGGAGATAGGCTGTTCCCAACCTTACACAGGTAATGTATACAGTTTTGAAATGCCCTCGTTTCCAAGGGACTAGGGATGTGTTCCATCAGCACAGTTTTAGTGTTTAGCTGTAATAATATGTTTGGCTTATCTGATTTTAAAAAAGACTGAGGGTAATCATTGCAGATGCAATGCACCATTTCATTCAACCATTTCCCCTGTCGACAATTGTCAAAAGAGATGAGAAAAAAGGCATCTGAAAATCAGGTTTACGGGGATTCAGTACTTACAGGAGAAGCACAACCAGGATTATTTATAAAAGCAAAAATTGTATCGAATGATAATATATCATTGGAGGTTATCAGATTTGTAAATGATAGCTAGCCCTGCTTGTGGAGTATTTCGCATGTGACATGGCAAAATATTTTATTCATATTTTATTTCTGCTTTTATCAAAACCAACTAGATGCCCGAGTCGTTTTCCACTATAATACGGGTAAAAAAAAACGTTTTGATAAGTATGCAGCGTATTCCTAAAGCATGTTAAGCTAGCTAATCCGTTATCACACAACTTTGAACTTTTTACCCATAGCGCTCAGAACGATAAAGATTTTTTTTTAATAGAATAATACATGTAGAGCAATGGCACAAAGGAAAATGATATTTCGACTAAAAAAAACACAGAATAGTAGTACATTGATTACTGGTTGCCATGGAATCTAGGTCTAGCTATTTACAGCCTTACCTAAAAAGTGTGATAAATCTTTATAGTACAAAGCCAACCGGAGAACATTGATAATTCATATTAATAGCCATCGATGCTGAAGGCATTATCTACGCGTCAAAAAGCAACCTGTCGGGGAACTCGGTCAAGGAATTGTGGCTATATTGTTTACGCTTAAGATGAGGAGATTCTTGCCACTTGCTAACGACATATATGTATACAAACAGAGATATATATACCGCCATTTCTCATTAAGCTGTACTTTCTGTCTAAACTTCTCCTGATGCCAAACGTGTATGGTCGTTACCAGGGTCAGATATAGACTCTCTGTGGCATTAAACCTTAATTCCGATGGCAGATGGTACGGTTTAACCTGTTTACGTATACAGCCAATCAGTAGAACATTGATAATCATAATCGCATGTTGTATATGGAACAAATAATCAAGGAAGCTCGTTTTTGCGCGGAATGTTTAGTCTGTTGAATCCATTTGCGATGGAGAAACGATGAGTAAATCAACAAGGTCATTCGGCGAAGGCAACAAGGCGAAACTGAAATGTTTGGCAATTGAAATTCAAGGAAGGGTGGAAATAATCTAAAATTGGCCATCAAGGAATAGTGAGGAAAGTCATGGACGGACCATTTTGTAAAATTACATTACTAGAACCCTTAAGCTATATCGATGAAATACAGATGTGATTAAATAAAATATTTGACCAATCTGAGTGATAGGTAGTTATGATATATTAAAGACAATCCGAATTACGCCTTGTATTACAAAGTGTTAATAGCAATATGATTAATAGGACAGGTGAAGGCACCTTCATTTTGTGATCAAAATTAAAAACAAATATTATTATTAAAAAAAAGACGGAAAATCTAACCAACAAAATATAATAGGAATAGGACAAGAACCGGGTGAAAAAAAATAAAACAAGGTTAATTGCGGATGTTGAGACGTTATCAAGTTAAAATAAAAGAACACGAGTAGGCAAAATAGCAATTGATTAAAAAACAATAAGATTTTCAGCAAATAAATTATTTTCTAATTGATATACACATTCGTAAAAATTCCACTTATCAATCGTTATATTTATAATTCCCCCTCGCCTATATAGAAACAGAGGCTTTTATTAAACAATTGCAATATGTCTACACAACAACAACCACAACAACCAATGGAGCGCTGAATAACGTTTAATTATAAACAAATGTCAAAATAAAAATAACCACTGTTCCCGTCACTCCCTTAGAATACATTTGGCGCAAAAAATGCACATGCAAATAAATGATTGAACTGCAATGTGGTGAGTTAGACCTAAATTTGGAATTTATTTCTTCGAAACATATGCTCTTAAAGGGCAGTAAATGGAAACAGTAATGTGAAACCAAAGTAGGTCGACGGCGAAGATTCATCTTGAAGGAAAGCGGAACCTAGCCTCACAATTAGAAGAGAACACAAAGACTTATAAGAATGATGTGGCTTTTGACTTTTTTCTACGAAATTCCTTAAGCATGAATGGCAAGCATATCGTCATTATTACTGCGATGTATCATAGCTCTACTTTTGGATGACCGGTGTAATATGGGAAATAACAAGATGATTATACTATCCTTTTAAATTATTAGGACCTGCTTTCAATGATTATTTCATAAATATAGAAGCTGAAACCGCCCTTGCTCTACCAAAACAATTAGAACATACGTTTTAGCTTTACAAAAATAACCATACGCGTCCAATTTGTACTTTGTCAACTTGCTTCCTCTGATATGATTGAGCGCATTCCACAAATTACATATTTCAGGTTCATCATACTTTTATAAATATCATAGTCGCGTAATCGATAAACTTGGGTTTCACTGAAATGAATGAATGGGATCTTCATCCTCATTTTTAATTTTAACCATCTTAAGAATCATCTTTCTTTTAATAGCTTTAAACGTTCCTTTTGATTATTTTTATTAAACTTGTACTCAGTGACTTAATATTATGCATGTATGTTCTCCACGACTTTGACTTTGTCGCCCCCCCCCCCCCCTCCTACTATCATGTATTCATTTTGAGGTCAACGCTCAACAAGGCAAATTGCTCCTTTTCGTTGACCCCTAATTAGACAAAAATCGTTTTCTTTGTCTTTCTCTTATGTTCAGTTATTTCCGTGTATTTACACGTTCATCATTTTTTACTTGTATATGTATTGACTTGTCTATGTTTTTTATGAAGAATGAAATAAAATCAATTCAATCATTAAAAAAAATTAAAGGAATTGCGACTGGTGTATTATCGAAATTCTTTCATCTTTACTAAAATTCCAAGTGGGATAAATTTAGATCCAAGTTGGATATGTGATGCTTAGAAGACATTGCTTACAGCGACCTAAATATTCGGTAAAAATTGTTTAATGACAGAAATGTCAAATAATTAACCTATTTTTGAAGAGAACCAGGAAGGTTTTACAAATTAATAAATTGGCAATCATGGAATTAAGACCACTTTTTATCAATAATTGATTTATTTAGCGATTTTTTTTTCTTATGTAAATAGAGGTACGAAGAATACCAAAATTATTTAAGCTTATGCCATGGACAGAAGAAGAATATTGAAATGTCAGTAGCTTTTGGAGCGATTAATGCAAGCGTCTAAATATGCCGATTTCAGGATCACTTGTCCACTTGAAGAAAACAGAAGAATACTACAGTCCTTGAGTGTTGAATTTTCGATTTCATTTTCTTTTTCGATGGAACCTTTGTTTTGTGCTTGTATATGGAATGAAATGTGCTTATATATTACAATAACTCACGTTTAGAATATAATACAGAACAATGCAGAAACAATACATGTTTTTATCACACAGATCTTCCCGACAAGAGATAGATTTCTTACACGCCAGCAGTTTAAAGAGCTTTCAAAAAATCTGAGTTTTACTTTGTGGTGAAGATCATACAATTGTTTGGTATAATAATAATAATAATAATAATAGGCATTTATATAGCGCCATCTATCTATAAATAATCTATTCCGAGTCGCGTTGTTATTATTATTATTACCCCGGCTTTAGCTCGAGCTGCCTCTCAGCGCTCATGCATTCAAGGAATTAATCCTACCGGGTACCCATTCACCTCACCTGGGTCGAGTGCAGCATAATGTGGATAAATTTCTTGCTGAAGGAAATTACGCCATGGCTGGGATTCGAACCCACGACCCTCTGTTTCAAAGTCAGAAGACTTATCCACTGGGCCACAACGCTCCACATGAATACAAAATGAATTCCCAAAGTGTTGAAAGTAAATTTACTCTACTTTAATCCCTTCTTCGAAAACGGCTGAGAAAGGAAACCCTCTTTTGAGCCAATCTATGTAGAACAAGATCATGTTATGTTTTCAGCGTATAGAAGTTTACAAGAATTAAAGATGGCTGTCATATTAGGTTGTAATATGTATTCGTATATCTGTACATGGATATAAGCTGCATTTACGTATACATTGCGTTGTCATGTTTTATTTTTATTGCTGTTAATCGTTATTATTATTATCATTGTTAAAATCATTGAAATATTTTTGTTTATGTTTTTTATTATATTGATTCAATAAAACACATTAAAAAAAAGCATGTTTTGGCTCTGTCAATTACAGACGGCTTTTATTATCAAGCCTCCTAAGAAAATACCGTTATTGCCTCATAAGGAGAATGGTTCTTGTTTGGTGCAGTTTAAACATATTCGAACTTTTCGCATTTACTACGGAGGAGCTCTCTACAACGCACCAATTCCTTTGAAAATGCAAGCCAAATCACAATGGAGAGCTGAGACGTTTTTTGTCGAAAGTTGGGGGACCGGGACAGCATCGGAATCTCTTGACTCTGGACAACAACATATTTGCCTTTGTTCGTCCGATCTGTGTCCCAGTCCACCAACTTCCGACTAAAGTATCATTGCGTTTTTAATTGCATTTTCAAAGGAATCGATGCGTCGTCAAGAATTTCCCCGTAGTACAATGCGAAACTACCTAGTCAAGCGGCGCCACGACACATGAAGGAGATCAATCACCTGATCATCGAGATCGTCTGGGGAATGGATAGGAAAAGTCCAGTGTTCAAGGTCATGCTACATACAGTAATATCATTGAAACCGAACTCATTCCGACCAATCGTACATGTATACCATTGGACATGTTGCACCGCAAAAACTGTGGTCTTAACCGGTGTACATAGAGGACCACACCGTCCAGTTATTTTACACCGGTGTTAAATTGGTGGTGTTAGTTTTACACCTATGGTTGTTACATTTACACTCTTTGGTGTTATGTTCAATCTCTAGGGTGTTATTTCAACACCTCAGGGTGTGGTCCTCTATTAACGCCAATTGGTGTCAGGTTTAACCCCACAGTTTTTACAGTGTGAAGAGTATAAACGTAATAGATTTGATTGGTCCGGAGTCGGACTGGCTCGTGAGACTGTACCTGTTTTAGACAGCATTCTCCATAATGCTGAAATGTATGACTTATATTTTAACTTTTAGTATTATGAAACTATTGAGAATATAATCTTTGTTTACTCCGAAAGAGCAATTTCATTATAATACCTCAGTCACATTTGCTCCACGGCGCGCCGGAGAGAAAATGTGACTGATGAATTGTCATTTTTATTCAACCCACCTATATCGTGTATACGTAGCTGGTACAAATATGTTAAAATGGTTTTATTTAACTCGACGACCTCCGTAGGGGAAATATAACTGCGTCATTACTATATATTGACACCATGGTGTAATGAGCCCAATGTTTTCAGAGAGCTAAACATGGCGCACAGGGGAATCTTTATAAGAAGCTGCAGCCAAGGAAACAGAGCAAGCAAAAATTACGAACTTTTTAGAACTGAATTTTGTGCTGAATTTTCAAAGAATATGCAAAAAAAAAAAAAATATTTCACCCTTCCCTTTATTTCCTACCCTGCATGTGAGGAAAAATTCCTGAATATTCTCGAACAAACGTTTAAAATATGTTGAAATACGGGAGAAAATGGTGTCCCTAACAGGGTCGAACAGGACGTGGGACACTAGTTGTGAAATACGTGACTGTCCCTTTAAGTACGGGGCGTCTGTTCACATAGGTTTACCCACTAAATTAGGAAAAATGAACCGCAATATTTCAAATCATATTTTAAGACAATGTTGTTGTTTTTTAAGCATTGTCACGTTAGCTTAAAAATGCAACATACGAGAGGGGCTAAGTGCGCAAATTCTTTTCATGTAGAGTAATTGAAACAAGATGCTACTGTATCTGAATGTATATTCGCCGCTGCTTTTTTGTAACATAATTTTCTTTTTATCTGATTTGATAATTAAAAATGATTAGAATTTGAGAAGAGGAGGCGTGTTTATTATAAGTGATTAATGGACTTAAAAATCCGATAAAGTGCAAACTTGAAGCCACACCACGAGCACAATTTAGCCGATATTGGCATCAAATTTCCAACACACCAACACATGCTATATTAAATTCTGACTTACCGTGGTACCATTTTTCTCCTGGAATATTGCGACCGGGTCAATAGTATAGCCGATTGAAGACTGGCTACTCTTCTGAATGGAGAAGACACTGACGTTAGCTATAGTGTCACCATCTTTATCAATGATTCGATTTACTCCAGTGATACCTAATAAAATGAAACGAGACAATACATCAATATAGCTATTATATTTTTTAATTAATTATATTGAGAACGTGTTTTGTGATGGATAGACAGATGCAATTATCGAATGTATTTTTTAAACACAAAATCGATTCAGATACTCGGTGCAAAAATTAAGTCAATATAATGACCCATTAATTCTTACAAAATGTACGAATAAATCGAGCATTTCAATAATGAATTGATGCGATAACAGATCTCATTACCTGCAAAATAATTGAAAATAAAATGACAAGAAGATGATTATGTTATTATCATTCATATCCATATATGTTAGATATTGCATAAAATGTCATTTTGAATTCATAAGTCAAACATGGCATATATCTTGCATTTCCTCTCAGATGAAAATAAAACCAGAACTGTAGAATACTACACGCCATACCAAGCCATTTCCTGGTCTTAGTGAAATTGGTCACAAAGTAGCGAGCAAGTGATTAATTATAAATGGACAAAATCAATTAGCCCACAGGTATAGAAGAACCTTTAGCGTAGGCCGGTTTATCTCTTGATCTAAAAAGCCTGAAATGGTCATTAAATAAGAGAGCTGGAGAAAATTTGGAAAAATGGAAAGAGAGGGGAGATAAAGAAAGAGAGATAGATAGGATAAAATGATGAAGAGGAAAAGGGCAGCAGAGTTAAAGCATGTCTAACGATTTCACAACGGGTCATCAATGTGATTCAAACCAGAGTATCATCTAACAGTAAGATCTACGTGAGATTTTTCAACTGTTGATTCCATGGGAAATTTCATTTTATTATCATTATTTATGTAGCACCACACAGCAAAAACTTTGGTGTTAACCGGTGTACATAGAGGACCACACCAGTTATTTTACACCGGTGTTAAATTGGTTGTGTTAGTTTTACACCTTTAGGTGTTATTTCAACACATATGGCTGTTACATTTACACTCTTTGGTGTTATGTTCAATCTCTAGGGTGTTATTTTAACACCTCAGGGTGTGTTCCTCTATTAACACCAATTGGTGTCAGTTTTAACACCATAGTTTTTACAGTGTATATCCCATTTTTAAAATCTTTTTCATACCGTTCCCCTGCATTTTCTTAATATCACACGCCACTATCGTATTTCAGCATCCATCAGTATGATTATGGTCACATTTACTAGAATGACCGGTATCGATTAAAACTTTCAAAACTCCAATCACATACCATATCACATACCATAGATCGTTTTGTAACAGGTGTATTGTCGTGACTGTAGTATCAGTGGATTCTAAGCGTTCCTATAATGCGTTCGATTCATTCATGGTCTACCAAAGACCTGTTATACATGGACCTTAATTATTGGGTTAATGCATTCAATGTCTTGTCCATGTCAAATGATGTCTCAATACCATTCCGCTCGCGTTTGATCTTATGAGATGATCATTGCCAACACCTTTATTTGGACCTTCGGAATGGAGTGTATCTAGGCTAGTCGCGGCAGCCGACATGTATTATGGGTACTTGCTATCGTTGTCAGATGTTGTAGTACTGGAAATCAGCCTCGTGTAAGTTAATATCCTCTTATTCAACACCTTGGGGTTTATTAGGGATTCATTTAATACAATGAGACCGAGAATTCATTTCCCGGTGGCTTTTTAACTTCATTCAGCTGTAAAGAATGCCATGCAGGTGCACTAATAAAAATGTACATTCCTAAACAAAGGTAACAGTCTACGAGGTTTTATATATCAGCACAGGTTGCCATTTAAAAAGAACCTGCATGTTTGAACCACATATTCTACATCTACTGCTATAGCTCTATTTGCAAGAGCAAATTACAACATGGGAACAAAATAATGATAAAAATAAAAGTCATTACCAACAAGAGGAACAAAAATATATCATCATTTCGATATTCAATTTTCTGACAAGATGTGAGATGTTTTCATCATGGTGGAAGGCGAATGTCATAATTTATATTTGCTCTATTTTTATCAAGTACATCGTTGAACTAGATGGTATCTATCTGCATTAATAAAGTTGGATATGGCAATCCCGAATGATAGGACATTTACCTCTTTGAGATTACATCTAGATCTGTTTGCCACTATTCCTCAGGGGTCAGGGCATCTTTAAAGCCAGCATGAAGGTGAGTATGGGTCCAATGTCGAAGCGGAGACACCAAATACCCCATCTGACCAAAGTGATACCCCCATTTCCTTAGGGCTTTACCATCCGATTCAATTACTTCTATACTTCACTTTGCGGATGATGTGCACGGTGGGGTGAGAAATATGAATATCGACGCGTGAAAAATCCGGGGTAGTTAAGATACGCTTCCGGGCGTAATCCCATTAAAAGACAGTGCACCATGTACGGGGGAATTTCTTTGTACTGCCAGGGCAGCTCTGGAGAACCGCTAATTTAAGAAGTATTGTGATAGCCTCTAAACTGGTGCTAAACTCGGTAAAAATAAGTAGGTAAAATAATAATAATTTCATATAATTAGTTTATCCACATGTATAAACTATGTTCCAAACGGACCTTGCATAATATGATAAATAATAACTTCACTTTTCCATTCTACGGTAAAATGCTGAGCGCCTGGCTAAACGGAAAGAGGTACCATTCCTCATATTTTAGTACGATTTAAAGCTTCTAATAGGTATGATACGGCAAAGGCTTGAACCCGTGACTTCCCGTTCATGACGTGGGCTCTCAATTGATCCGGTGAAACTGTTTCCTGCTAATCTTGAGCAACCAATTGGCAATAGCTCAGCCCCTAAAGGACAATGATGGTTATACGAGTTATGACATGTGGTGGGGAAGCACATAAATCAAGTAAATTCGGTTTATAAAAAACAAACCTCGCTTTACTGTCTTATGAAAAGCAAATATATGCATGGTCTAAATGGGTGATATCTCAAATGAACGATAATTAACCATTCAATCTTAGTATAATAAGAAATCTTCGATGAGGAAGAGGATAGAGTCTCAAGAAATGATCAATGGATCAACAATTGAAAAACTAACCTTCCTTCCCAGTCTTCTTCTGCATTCGGCAAAGGAACAAATAAAGTTTACAGAAGGATCACATGAAAAAACTTCAATCAAGCGGACAGTTCAATTTTGTTAACATCAAACCCTCCTTCCACGCCTCTAGTCGGAGCGTTGAAGCAAACAGAATTACTCAAAAAGTCAGATTACATCACATCGAGAGTCCAATTTTGTGGACATCAGGTTTCTTTTTCTCTCTACTCTGAGAGAGTATGGTAGTAAGGGTCCGCTAAAAGATCACATCAAACAAATAACTCAATTTTGTTCAGATGAACATCTCAAAGACGTGTCAGTCTAGACGTCGTCAGCAAACATTCACGGGCGATGAACTTCATTTGATTAAAGGGTGATAAAACAACCCTATACGATTCATGTGACTCTATCATGTCTATTAAGGATTGGTGGACATGATTCACCCAAGAAGCTGTAAGTCAAGAAATAAAGGCAGGAGATCTGATGTTCTTACTTAACTTCCTCTACCATGACATAGCCAGATCCTTACGATGTGACACGTAAGCCATACTCAAAAGCGTATCATTGACAGTCACAATCTTCTAATTTGTCCTAGTTTATTCCATAACACCCTCAACCGTTTCCGTTTCTTTAGAAGACACTCCATTCCTCTCCGGTATACTCCCCCTCTCCCACCCCCTCTCTATCTCTGTCTGTCTCTGTCGCTCTCCCTCTCTCTCCTTTTATCTGTTATTACATTTTCCTTGTCGTTGTAAAGGGGGGGGGGCATCTCCTAACGCCCTTAAGCTACACCACTGGTTTCAAGCAGACAG
This sequence comes from Lytechinus variegatus, assembly GCF_018143015.1. Taxonomy (NCBI): domain Eukaryota; kingdom Metazoa; phylum Echinodermata; class Echinoidea; order Temnopleuroida; family Toxopneustidae; genus Lytechinus; species Lytechinus variegatus. The sequence continues at coordinate 35,561,675 of NC_054749.1, forward strand.
GAGATGGCCTATTGCAGACGACACATATTTTACCCGCCCAATTAAGTGAATTGCCTAATTTGATAGACGACATGTCCGATTTGTTCTTATGCATGGTCCAACCCACACACACCGAAAGCTTGATAAGGTGGGTAACGGCAGAACAAAGATCGATAAGTATATCTAATACAACAATTACAACCAAATTGTACATTGGAATATGATCGACAAAATATAGACTTCCGTAAAACAATTTTCCAAATAAAAATCGGATTATCAGAGTCAAATGGCAAGTTTGGCTCTCTGGTAAAGCTTTAAGTGGGTTTGATTCGTTGATGGAATCATGTCCCTATGGGGTCTAAAGATACGGCGTCTATTCCGTCGCAAGAAGAACATATTCCGAAATAAAAGCCCTGATGGGAGTTGGTGAATCTTGGGTTTGTGACATTGATGACTTTCACGATAGACACATTTCATCCACGAATCACTTTCCAAATTGGACGAAAGATATGGGCATTTTTTCATTTCCTTTAAAGCCCTATCACGCTGAATGGTACATATATTGTCACATAATTTTATTGTTTGCACATAGTCGTGACAATATTATTTTGTATACGATGGATTTAGTGCCTGGGATTTTTTTTTTCAAAAACAGAAATGTGTTATGACTACGATATTGACTTCTTCTCTTCGCTTATTTTGTGGTCGGTAATAAAAGATCTAAAATCTGTGAAGTGCCAGGAAGTTTTCACGGCTGGGGCATTGATAGATGATAGACGTCATAATGTAATAAATTGATATCCTTGTTTCGGCAGAATGATGTAGCTGTTATCGACATTCTAATAAATTCTAGTCTTAAAAACTAAGTCCTGATTATCAGATTCATTGAAAGAAATGATGTATATCAACCAAGCTCAAAATGAAATCTATACATTGAAAAAAATCAAAATAAGACATAAACATATGGACGAAACATACAGCTATGGATAAAAATGAAGATGTCCTTACAGGTAATGTAATGTAGACAATTTTACGACCTAATATAAATAATTTAGAAATGACAGACAGGAAATTCTAGTTACTTTTGAAATGGTTATTCGTGGTTAATGTTTGACGTAAAATAGTGTCAATTGCTATCGGCATTAGATATGAACATAGGAGTATCACTGCTTGTAAAAAAAACTTCCAGTTGCATACCAAAAATTAATCGACACAAGACAGAAAAAAAATGAAGTTTGACTGTACTAAATCCTGATATGCGCTCACTGCACAGTATCGATGAAACTTCCAAGCAGTCCATAAAATACTTGGGCCAAATGAATTATTGTGTATTGCTTTCTATCTACATGTAACTAATCGATTTTTTTATAACATGAAGAAGAATAATCAATTGTAGAGATGAGCCAATTTTCATTCTTTTTGTTGTTTTTTCTGACCAAATTACCATTTTTGCTATTTACAGAGAACCTTCCTTGGTGACCTTCTGTTGGTGTTGGGGTGGATGGATGGTCACAAAGAACGTGATTTCAATGAAAATGAAATAGAACACTCCTCTATGAGTGAATAGAAGATATCCAAACTCTAGATATATTCCTCCTCCGTCCCAGCAGTGATCGTTATAAACCATTATCCCAATCCATCTAAATCATTGCAGCAGACATGACACTTGATCATTCCATGTCAATTCGTTTGCTTGCAGATGTACAATTACAATCTGGAAAAAGACAAACTGCAGGCAGGCAACATTCGATGCATTATTGAATCATGAAGTGTGACATGTCTGTTTCCGACATCAATCGCTAGATCGAAAACACTTGCTGTAAAAAGTGGTGGAGCACTTTTGAGTATGAGGATGGGTGGAATCACAGAGGACAGGGGGATCTGTCAACATTTTGGAGAATTATGGCAAAGTGCGTTATCACGGCCTGAAGATATCAGTGGATTATAGAGAAGACACTCTTCTGTAAAACTTTCCACTTTTTCCGTATTGTTCTGGCACTGTAGTCCAAGATCTTCGTCAGTGGATGAGAGTGTACACATCATTCTTTATATTCAATTTCAAATTGTTTCGGCCTTAGTCGTTTGTGTCATGTAGATGTTAGGTTTTCCTCTGATCAAATAAAGACCCTTAATCCTATAATAAAGTCCGGTAATGCTCATGTAAAGACAACCTTGAGTGTACTTAAATGTATTGCCCCCTCCCCCCACAAGCGTGGACAATTATTCCAAGCATATAGGGTAATTACGTGATGCTTATTTGGATCATGGAGATCATTACAAGAAGGAAAAATAACCCTACCAAGACATGCCGTTACATCACCCTCTATGTACATCAAAAACTGATGATACTGCTCAATCATTCCTCGACCACGATAGTACATCGACATGGAAAACTAGGCTACTTCTACCGCAGTAATACTGCCAATTTGGCATCCACTGCAGTTCAATAACCATCTGTGTCTAAGTCATTTCATCGACACCCACTTGCCCTTGGCTATTGTTTAAAAGTGAACTATTGATATATTATATTGTTCTTGTTTTCTATGTTCACACACGCACCATCATTTAAATGTATAACTGTCTTTGAAAATAAGATGACTTTCACTTAATGACCTTTACAATAATTATACATTAATCTTATTATTATCTAAGCTCAAGTATATCAAAACCGTAACTGAATCGATTTACTGTTTATTGTATTGTTTTCGCTTACTAAAAAGATTTTTCTTTTAAATTACAAACATCAGTAGTGCCTTTATTACTACTTTGAATAGAAATATTCTCCATTAACAAAATTATTACAGTGTTATAAATGCCAATAACCAACGACACCATAGGTTTGTTGAGTTTTTTTAATGGAATGGTAGCTAAAACTTTACTGAGTGCAGTTTACTAACCAATCAATCTCCTAATGGAAAGTTTTATCAGACATTTATCTTGATTAACTGATATGCAATATGAAATGCACCGACTGTGAATGGTTAGCTTTGTGTAAAAAAAAAACTTTGACAGGACACAATATGGTTAAGGGAAGAATCGGTGAAGGATATTAAAAAATAAACAAACCAACTAATCGAGAAGAAGAAACCAATCATCTGTGTCACGTTTATAAGTAGTGTATATCTGGACGTTAGTTTTTCTTTCTTTGGAAAACCCTACATTCATTGATCCCACACAATGTGCACGCAACATCTTTTCACTTCCGTGTATGTGTGCGTGTGTGGGTGTGTGTGTGGGAGAGAGAGGGTGTACACTCTGTGGGATGTATGAGTGTAGGATCTCCAAAGACAGAAATACTACCGTCTAGATCTAGACTAGTTTATAAGCAGAAATGAAAGCGTTACAGGTGCATCTTTCACAACAGTTTTTTAAGTACCCAATGCCTTTCTCCATAATTTAGATTAATGTAAGAATTAGCGATCAAAATACGCAGGTATTCACTGAATCACTACGAAAGAGAACATCCCTTGAATGGTCACATATATCAATGTTCTTTTTAGAGCTATTCAAAATATGACATGAAATTATGCAATTCGACTACTTTTCTTAGATAAAAAAAAAATCGATGGCTATTTCGAGACGGGTTTTCAGCTTAATTTCAGAAAGGGGTATGTGCAACCAGCATGAGTCTTTATTTCACTTGGTGTAAAACCCCGACTAGCAGACAGGAGAGGAGGCATACCTTCGGTAAAATGTTTGGTATACTGTAGGCCTTGAATATGTCACATGCAAAATTAAAACTAATTTGTACGACCACGATGTCCGGGCAGTCAGGCACGCCGATAAAGCGGCAAATAAATTCGACAAATTCATCAGTTATGATTGCGTGGTAAAAGAAGATATGGCCTGACACATATCGGTATGACCTGTAGAATAGATGTGTACGTGTGAATTGGTAAGACACCTAAGGTGTGTCTGTTCAAATGATAGATGGTTCCAGATGAAAGCATCCTTGCGGCCTATATGCGTCGTATTCGCTTGATGGATGATCACGTTATAGGTCTTGAGTGATATTCCTCATGCTTGCACTATGTTCAGTATGTCACCTATCCAGAAATGTTCATGTTCTATGATCAGGATCTTCTTTTTATCTCAATGAATGGTGTTTCATAAAGCCTCCGTCACACTTATTCGGAATCAGCAGGAATCAAAGAGATACAGCCGGAATGATTTTTTTTTTCAAAATTCGAAGGGAATTTCGAATTGACCTAAATTTGTAAAAATTGACGTTCGATGACCTCAGTGTTCGTCAGTGACTCCTCAGTGCTGACTGACGTTGCAGCAACAGCTAGCCGTGTTTTTTTTTGGCGATTCGATTCTCCCATGAATATGATCGGAACATTTCGAGTGTTCTTGACAGAATACTTGGAGCGCTGCTTGACTAACTTTGAATGCCGCTCGATATTTCTTTCCAGTTCTAATGCACCTCGAAAGTTTTGTGCATGAGCAAAACATTCGGGCCGGACACAAGAATGGACCCGAATATTTGGAATGCATTCACAATGCACTTCGGATATCTAGGAATTTGCCAAGAATTTTCATTCCGATGGCATTCCGGCTCATTCCGCCTCTAGTGTGACTAGGGTATGAAGATAAGTAATGCATGATCGGTGATATGTCCTTAGGATCAAATCGTGTTCATAATCCATTTTATTGAGATGAAATCCGATTATTGAATACATATTATAATTATTTACGTTCCTAGCTTTTTAACTTCAATTCATTCGTAAATTTTGATTCGAGATATAGGAGATTAAATCCCACGACAAATATGTGTATTATTTAGCATCTTTAAACATTGTAAACATTGTTAGGTAAATAGATCTGTGCAAAAACAGATCACGATCCTCATGTGCAAAGTCGTGTGATATATGTTTGAAACGGATTCCTGGTGTTACAACCCAAACTATTTTGATCATTTTATTGTCCCTGGTCCACCCCAACCAACGTTCATTTCCTCCAGTAGGCCTACGTATCTTTCTCTACCTCTCCATCATGGACCACCATTCTCTCGTCTGTTTCCATCTGTCTGCATCTATCTATCTCTCTCTGTCTCTCAATCTCTCTAACCCAAACATTGTCATCTCTCTTTTCGTTTTGTTCTTTAAAAAGTTTTTATTTTATTGCACAATACGGGCTATCATTTCAGTCAAAGATGAATGCTAGAGATATAAAGATAAAGAACTTAACCATCGCTGAATGTCAACCTAATGGAGAAATTAGCCGCGGGGATTGGAAAAAATCGAGGTGAAAACAGTTCCGTGGAAATGATCCACTTTAAATGAATGCGAATTCAGATCATGGCTTTTAAGGGCTCTTACAAACCCTCAAAAAGTGAAGACGGATTGGGATAATGTTCATGCGGGCGATCAAGTCAGAGGGTAAAACGGAACCAAGATTAATCATACGATTGTAATAAGAAAGATACAAGATCACTGAGAGTAATAAACTTTTTTTCCAAAAAAAAATAAGTGCTCTGAAATAAAGAAGATGATGAGGGTAATTATAAATATTTTTATGGCGCCGTAAACTTTATGAAACTTTTCAAAGGTGACGACTCCTTGTGACAATACTATCACCTTTCAACAATGTAATTATTTAAATCTCTGGTGGAAAAATATGGAGGTTATCAATACATAAAGGGGTTCCTTTAGCGAGGGGCTGCAGTAGAAGGCCAGCAAAACCCTAACAAAGGGAAACTTGCAGTCTATCGTCCGTGTGGTCACACCTCACGTAGTTTGTCCACAACCATTATCTCTACCAACCATTTGGTCAATGTTCTTTAGCTAATATCAAATATTCCGTGTAATTTCCAGTAATGGCAATGTGTATCTATTTAAAAATTGATGGTTTATTATGGTTAAATGAACCGTTTATGATTCAAAATGTGATCGAACAAACAAGTAAACTAAAATGGCATAAGACCAAATATGAACTAGACTTGTTGGATATCACACTGAGTTTAGTGTTGGTAAAATTGTTCGTAGACCAAATGAGTGTTGCCCGTGTTGAATAAGACAATCGGATAAATAGACCAATCATTTGTATACAAAGTGAATATAAACCTTATAAAAGGGACAGACTTTCCAAGTGAATTTGAAGGAAAATGGAAATATTTAAATCATAATATCTTGTATGAATATCAAGATTATAATATGATAGACAAATTTATAGTTTTAGAAATCATCATTTAATAGTTTTAAAGGTAGCAAACGCCTTATCAATGGAAGACAGTCAATTTGCTTGAATCCCCAAAATGACCAAACATTTTTCCCCAAAAGATCTGATTCGTGTATCATTTTTACAAAGACGATACAATCATAACAATAGGTTTTAGAAAAATAAACCACGAACTATCCTTCTTGGCGATTTCATTGAATAATAAAGAAAAAATAATGACTTTTTTATTTATTCGCGAAGAGCGTCAAGTCGAGTGCAATCACTCTTCCGTCCTGTACTTTCCATAAATTTGACATTTTAGGGATCTTATGCGTTACTAAAATATGCATTTACTAGAATGAATCTTACTCATAATAGTACTTGAAATCTAATTTTAATAACTGAATAATCCCGGTGTCACAATTGCTTGAAAAGCTTATGACTTGTCCACAAAAAACAGTGTTTGAGTAGTTTATTCTTTTAATTATATCGTAATAGCTTATTCTGGGTCCAGAAACACAAAATTTGGCAATTTATCGTTTATTGATTTGTTCATTTGATTTTCAAAAACAATCATCACTGGAATGTTTCGTGAAGTATACTCTTCTGTTAAACATTATTATATATAAAATGTGAAATAGAAAATGACGGAAGTATGACCCCCAAAAATACTTACTTTGATATGGTTTTCCTAGGATGTTGTCAATTATATCTGCTCCATTGGTTATATTCCCTCCCTCACTGAGTGTTTGATTGAGAGCGTTGGCGTAAAGCATCACTGCATCGTAAATGTATGCTGCATCCTCAGTTATCTGATAAATATATTTATTGAAATAAATGTGTTTGTATATCTTTATGAAACGAAGGTCATATTTGATATCATGAGCAAATCTATTTCAGTCATAGATTGTAAATAACAACAATGCTAAACGAAAATGCTTGCCCTATGTTGGTTTTTAAATATTTTTTGCATTAAAAGGCCAAATCAAAGCTTTGGCATAGGACCCACTAATGGCAATTATACTCAAGTGTAATGATATGGAATAGGTATACATGTAGGATAGGATGCTAAGTTACCAAAGCTGAAAAAACAGGGTCGAGTATAGTGAATCGATTCATTTCCTCGGGGTGGGGGCAGTCATCATTCAAATCAGAATGGGTTAATAACGCACTCTTTAAAAAGGATTGGCCAAATTAGCCATTATGGTGTTGAATACGTGTGTCCGACCGATAACAAATTAATGATCAACATCACTCGAAAGCCCCATAGATTCTAACCAATGATTGGTTGACGATGACCATTTGGGTCAAAATAATGATGAATTTACCTTTATTTTGACCATTTTTTTTTAAAGTGTATGGATGAATTGACAAGGGGTCTCTTACCTCGATATGAAATCCCTCCCCCTCAAGGAGTGTAGAGTTGAAATTAAACGGTGGTTGGGAAAGATAGGCCTTTGCCTCGATCTTGAACTCATTGTAGTCTGGACTCATCACGCTTGTGTAGAAGAGCATTATGACATTGTGTAAGTACTGGATACGCTGGGTGATATTTTCAGCTGGATAGTCGAAACCTGCAATAGCAGAAGAACAAAACATGATAGTAGCGACCTACCTAGAAAAATAGTTGGCAGTGAGAATAATATTTATGTCTGTAGTCAAGAATAATTATCATAGTGATAAAATGCACTTTGAAAGGTTGGAGCAGAGAAAGATATTATTGGATGAACCCAACACGAAGTCCTCGGGAGCTCACCTTCGATGTCCTCCCATTGTAAGTGAATGGGGGAGCGTGGAGGACGAGTTATGCAAGAAAGCAAGGGTGTAGGCTAGGGGTGCACTGGGTGTACGTGCACCCTCCCGCTGAGGCGGAGAAGTTCCGACACTGACAAAAAAACCGAACTTTGTACTCCTTTGTCTGATTTTCACGGCTTATTTACTTTAGTTCCACCTCCACTAGATGTGCACCACCTACCACTTTAGTTCCACCTCCCTAGATGTACACCCCATACCACTTTAGTTCCACATCCCCTAGATGTGTACCCCCATACCACTTTATTTCCACCTCCCCTAGACATGCTAGATGTGCACCCCCATACCACTTTAGTTCCACCTCCCCTAGATGTGTACCCCCATACCACTTTAGTTCCACCTCCCCAAGATGTGCACCCCATACCACTTTAGTTCCACCTCCCCAAGATGTGCACCCCATACCACTTTAGTTCCACCTCCCCAAGATGTGCACCCCATACCACTTTAGTTCCACCTCCCCAAGATGTGCACCCCATACCACTTTAGTTCCACCTCCCCTAGATGTGCACCCCCATACCACTTTAGTTCCACCTCCCCAAGATGTGCACCCCATACCACTTTAGTTCCACCTCCCCAAGATGTGCACCCCATACCACTTTAGTTCCACCTCCCCAAGATGTGCACCCCCATACCACTTTAGTTCCACCTCCCCTAGATGTGCACCCCATACCACTTTAGTTCCACCTCCCCTAGATGTGCACCACTTACCACTTTAGTTCCACCTCCCCTAGATGCGTACCCCCATACCACTTTAGTTCCAGATCCCCTAGATGTGTACCCCCATACCACTTTAGTTCCACCTACCCAAGATGTGCACCCCATACCACTTTAGTTCCACCTCCCCTAGATGTGTACCCCCATAGATATGTACCCCCATACCACTTTAATTCCACCTCCCCTAGCTGTGCACCCCCATACCACTATAGTTCCACCTCCCCTAGATGTGCTCCTCCCCATGCTCAAACCAGCCTACGCCCTTTGGAAGCAAGGGTGTCGTTTAGTCTGCAGGCACAGACCCTGATTGAAAGTTGTATCAACAAGTGGGTCCCCACACAATGACTAGCACATACAAAACTTTTCCGAGAGGGCCTTGGGTACAATATGCATTCATAGACTGCCAATTCAGACCTTTAACTCGAGTGAAGGGTTTGCACAGCAGACTAGTTTTCGCAGGGGTGTTTTATTGCTTATGGGAATTATTGCACGCATAATAATCATGCCCTCATCATCATCAGCAGCAGCTGCAGCAACAACAACATCTTCGTAACCATCGCCACCATCATCATCATCTTCATCAATCATCATGATCACCGTCATCATCATCATTATCATCTTCTTCATCACATCATCACCACCATAACAATTCAATTAAAATATCAAGCTATCAGTATGGTAATTACAACAACACATAACGATTATATAAAACAAATGGTCAAATAACAGTCACATTCATTCTAAATACAAATTCAACCAAAATATTGGAAGGCAAATACCTAAAACAAAAAGTCTCGGCAAAAAAAGTGTGTAACAATAAGCGAAAATGCTCCTGTACCCGCCACAGACGTTATACAGGTTCAACTGTCAATAACGTGGTGTTTGATAAAATATTGAAGACCCCATCCTTGACTGAAGGATGCGTAAGAAGTCAGAAATAGAAGACCTCAATCTCTCTCATTATCTTGAATTATTACTAAGAAGATTTTTTTAACGTCAGCAGCGACGTCTAAAACTTTACTCGATTTATCTGCTGATACGTGTAAAATAGCACACACGGTAAAGTCAGTGATGAGAGCTTTTCTTCACATCAGCAAAAATTTTGATATTGAAAACATATCACCCCATTAAATTCAATTAACAGCTTCATTAGCATCGAGTGAGTTCTACTGATGATCTTAACTAGATAACCTGTTACAATAGTGTATGACTTGGCCTATTGGGTACGCCAATGATTACATTATCGGGCATCTAGCGCACCAATGCATAACCCAGTCCCGCGTGACTCAATAATGTTATTAGGCGAAACGATCCGCAACAAGGAGGGCGAAAAGTGGATCCATGTCTATCCAATTTTGTTTATCTGGTTTATTAAGTCTGTTTAAGAGGCAGGGAATCACCATCAATCTACATTATTTGGCTTTTAACATCCCCGAGATCGGCTAATGCATCACTGAGAGAGGCGATACTGGGGGGTTTATGTCGTTAATCCTGTAATGCTGGAGCGTATCCTCTTTCATTAAAGGAAGTTAAATCATGGAGCTAACTCTTCAGACAGCATGAAAAGCAAAGCAAATGTAATAGTGGCAAATATCGCAGGAACACTCATTACATCATCGATATACCCTCTGCCGTGCATGTCGAGCAATTGAACATTATAACCCACGTTCGGAAAGTAACTAGGTTCCAACAAATACAAAATCATCGAAAGCTCTTGGAAAAGATTTGGTTGACACCAATAGCATCATAAATAATACATTTTCACGACATTCTTCCCTCTTACTAGCTCGAAAGACCAAGGCTATAAACCTGAACTAGTTTAAACAAAGGGAATTAATGTTGGTCAATATTAAGTAGTCTGTGCCCAATATGCCATTGCAATTTACTATGTAGACGAAGATCTAAGGCTTCACAAACTAAAGTAAGACATGTTTAAAGATTCAAAACAGTTGAAACATCTATTTCGCCACCAGATGGCAAGTCTTCAAAGGACTGTGAAAACAAGAATAATAGTTGAGGCTTTGGTCATGTGACAAAGAGTGTGTGGGAAGGTGTGTGTTTTGGGGTAAAGAGACAGGGGGAGTGGGTAAATGAGCTCACCTCTTATCAATCCTTCTCGATATGTTTCGTCAAAGATCTTGAAGAAGATTGCGACGACAAAGTACTTTCCATCATTAAGAAGACCCTTTTCACCAAGGTCCTCAAGGAATGCGTGTAGTTCGTAGGGCTCAGCCGGTATAAAAACATAAACTGTGAAAGAGAAACAATGATAAGTGATGCGACGAATGAACTAATGTATCTTATGCTGCTTTCACACCGAGGTACGATCGCTGGGTACGGTCGCAGAGACCGTACCCAGCGACCGATGAAATCATGATGTGAAAGTATCAAAACGATCGGTCGCTGAGTAAGGTCGGCTCTATACTGCTTTCACATCAAGGTAAGGTTGTTGGGGACGGTCACATCGACCGTACCCAGCGACCTTACCTTGGTAAATTAACGAAGCCACTGATAGCCTAGATGGGAACAATCATGTTCAAAAGGGTTTCCAAATTAGAATGACCCAAAAAATTCCAGTGACGGATTAGCTTTGCTTCGAGCCCCAGGCCCCAAATAGCTGTTTACAACTGCCACATTGCCTGCAAAAGGGCATCAATTTTACTGTAAAAAAACCGCTTATAATTTTCCGAAAATCAATCCATCCTAAATTCCAGGAGCGCACATACTACTCATCAAAGGCTGCTTATCCATAGAGCACTTAACATTTTGTAGCTAGATGATTTTTTTTTACATTTTGGTTATTCACGTTACAAGTTAAGAAATGTGGATTTCTTAATTAATTTCTTAACCAATTCAAAATATTACATTTTGATAAGCAGTTGGTGATTACAATAGAATAGTTCTAACAGTTTTATCAGAACTTAATTGTTTAAAGATATGATCTTATAAAATAATTCTCAAATGAGATCATTAACGGGTAAAAGCAATGCCTTGGGAAAATTTCATGAAAATTCCTTTTGATCCACAATATGGGACTCCACACTTGTAATGTCAAGAATATATGCGAACAGCTTTTGAAATAGCCCCCGTTTTTCATGTCGTGAAAATCGCATTCTGTGCATCGTAGCCAATATATTTTTATCAAAGTCACTTGGGACACGGGTACACAAGATGAAAATTATTTCTTCATTTGGCTTGACCTTTACAACAATTTATCAAATGTTATTCGTTATATTAAAGTAAACTACGATGGCGATTCATTCAGAAGTTGACAATGACAAAGGTTTAGGGTTTATTTGATGTTGCTGCTCTTATGATCATTTTCTAAGGGTTCCCCAAAACCCAATGATAGCGAGAGATCTCTCATCCATTTTAAAGCTTCTGATTTAGAGAAATCTTCCTTACAGAGCATGGTTAAGACTGCTAACGAAAACAAGATTGGTCGTCAAAGGCTAGGTCGTAAAATCTCATGTTCCCTCTAGCGTAACCGCATTTGGCAAAATAAAATGGAAATCAATCAACTAATGTGTGATCTTTCTCCACGTCAGTATGTTTAATTTTCGAATTTAAATGGATGAATAATTATTACACGCATTTTGACTTCCTTTTGATTTTTCCAAACATTAAGGCATTTTAAAAGTTTGTATATATAAACATTAAGGCGTTTTGAAAGTTTGTATATATTTATGTACATACAGGTTGTAAACAATTGGGGTTGTCATTTTTTCAAGCAATCTGCTTATGATGACAATCCTTCTCCTGCAAATTGTAAATGTTAACTAATTTGGTATGAGATCAATTTTGTTTGTAATGATAATTTTAGTACATTTAGTTATGATTCATGCCAAAAAAATGATCAATATACTATGTTTGTTATGTTATGGAAAATGTATTCTATACGAATGATGTAATTGCAGAAGTAAACAATAAAATCAAATCAAATCAGGTTGTAAACAATTAGACTACCGATTTATATATCCTGTATTCGAATGCAAACTGTGCATTTCCCCCATGTTTAGATGCATCATCTATTCCTAATATTCAGACCATAGAGCTATTACAGTAATAGCTCTATATGTTCAGACCATAGAGCCATTATAGCTCTATGTTCAGACTATGTCCCATCTGCTCCGTAAAACCTAACCCCAACAGTGATGGACCATTTATTAATATGGTCGCAATGAATTTATAATGGCCCGGAGAACACACCGTGATGATATTCTTCTCCGAAATACCCTGGACCGTTGGTCTAAATAACATTACAACATTATAACATTCAATATAGGGCCCTGGGAACGATTGTTTTTTTTACAGGGGGTGCTGACGTAAATTTATTTTTTAAGGGTGACACTACCAAATGAAGGTCACATTTATCAGAATTCCAGAGGGTGTTGCCTTTGGAATATTATACACGCAGCAGATTATGGCAATATCTAACAAACTTCAAAATGTGGATGGGGATTAAGTTGTATTCACGGTGTTTGTCTTAATACCAACCACTGATTTTTATCAAATATACTCCCAACTGTTGGCCCTATAAAGAGAATATTCATTGTATCATATTATTGTAATCATTCTTTGGGGAAAGAAAATAAAATGTATTACCTTTAATTAAAGCTTTTGTATCTTATCTTTTACTGAACCATATATGTTTTTTTTTCCTTGGGTAAAGGCTTTATCTAAACGTAAAGTATTCACGAGGGTTGCATTAACTTTATACCGACAGCTTTAGGATCCACATCTTACATGTCAAGAATACGATGGTCGATGGACACAACGGAATTTAACAATGACAAATGATAAAACAAACTGACTACTTAGGAATTGAGACAATGATTAGTTTAGTTAATGTATGGAAAGGAAAACAGAACCATCATGTACATTGGAAGTATTGAATATAGTCAAAAGTATCAGCCACCTGTCTTTTTTTGTATTTGTGAGGCATACTGCAATGTAGGTATTGCTTGTTAGCCATGGACACCCAGAACCCCGACATTTGCTGGCTAATGACAAGCACTAATGTCACATGAAATCACTTCCATTATAAATACGAAATAGGTAATATTTACTTCTACTCACTTCTTGTGTCGGCGAAGGATTGGTCAATGATATCTTTGAGGCGGTTGTCTTTGATAGGGAATATCGGATAGTACGGGTTTTCGTACGAGAGGGCGTGCTGCACCTTGACACCATGTAATGGCAAGAACTTCTCAAGCCTAGAGATGAAAACAAACAATGTAGAGGACAGGTTTCATATATGGCACAATGGAATGGTCCAGAACAATCCGCTGAGCAATGACACTAGAGGTCAAATCATGCACTAGGTTACCCCTGTAAAATCAACGCGATTCATAATGACACACTTAATCATGTTAATTGAGTCAAATGTAACATATCGTAAATTATTCATTAGATTTTGCTATCCACAAATATTGAATATGCTTTGGACTTATTGAGATTGTTAGATGAAGATAAAAGCCGCTGTAATTTTTTTCTCTTTTTTGTTTGTTTGCTTATTTGTTTCGTTTCTTTTGTTTTGTATGCTATTTTAAAGCTCGGTATGCCTTTCATCTGTCCTGGTGGGTGTTTCATATTAGCTGTTCGTAAAGTTACAAAAGACTTTACGCACGACTGGAACATGTTCTTAGGTCATAACTCAATTACATAGGGATATCACAGGGCACAAGAAAGGATACCAGTCGTTCGTAAAGTCATGTGTATCTTACGAACAGCTTTATGAAACATGCACCTGGGGTATTTGTTCACATACCTGGTCATGACCCGGGAGAATTGAGGGTCTCTAGCTGCCACCACGCTTATGACTTTCCAATCAAATTGATCAAGAAGTGCCAACACAGATTCAGCTACCTTCTCAGTCGTTGGGACAGTACGGGCGAAGGTCCGGTAGTTCTCCTTGTCACTCACCGCCGGTTCTTTGCAAAACTGTGAAGAGTATTGAAACACAAGAACCATCAATAAACGAAATGTTCCATTTGGAAATTTAATTTGGGTAATTTCGTCCTGTTCTACAGCATAGACATACGTTCAAAAACTTGACATTACTTCTGGAACCAGACACCTTACAAGGTCAATACTTTACACAGGCGGAACTGTTGCTCGATCCTGCAAACATGTCAAATAAATTGGTTCCTAATGTGTGACTTCGTAGACTACGCCCCCCCCCCCCCTTCACACACACATATTCATGCGGCTTTTTTTTTAGAAAATAATGTGCCAAAGCGTAATATTGACCGTCAAACTGAGGGTTTTGTATGTTCATCCGCTACCATTCTCGGTTCAGCCCCCCCCCGAAAAAAACAAAATGGTAAAAACACATTCTTTTACATACATGTACATCTGTATGATTCGACCCTTCACCCTCCCTGCTCCATACAAGGCACACGACCTTGCGCGTGGTTAAACTTGAACTGAGCATGTATTACAAATTATGTACCAAGTCAAGCTAGTCCGAATATACACTTCCGTTTGGAGAAATACAAAAACATCATGCTGTAGTACGCAGATGACACTCAGTTTAATCTTTTTTAACCTAAAACTGTAGGGGTTCTTGAAAATGCCCTTGATAAATTGTAAAGATGCTTTGTCATAAAACAGTGGATGAAAGTAAAAAAAAAAGAAAAAGCTGAACGATTAAAACACTGAAATATTCATAACTGCTTCCCAACAGAATTTGCATCTTCAATTGGAACAAACTCCCTCTCACATTCAGACAATTCCCAAGAATTGAATCATTTAAAGAAGTCCCCAAGACCTTTTTTTTTGTTCCGGGCAACTGCCTTCATTTTATATTTTTATCATTCTGTATTCGTTTTTGCAGGACATAGGTAAATTAAACTTGTAAGAGCGTGGACCAGTTTGGAAAAGCGCGCTATAAAGATTAGGTATTATTGTAAATACTTTTCCAGAGTTTTGCTCTCCCTCCCTACTCCGTCTTTCATTGCCCCCTCCTCCACCCCTTCTCACCCTCTATCTCTCTCCTTTCACTACCCCTCTTCGCCTTTCTAACTCTATTGTTATTACACTCGTGTCTTCTTCATGAGTCTCACATCGTACATGCATGGAATAGATATAAAAGTGAAGCCTTTCTCCATGCCACCAAAAGTAGCCGCGCATTATTACCGTTCCTTGGACACCCGCGTGCATGCAATGTCGCCATAAAGCTTTGTCAAGATCAACTGCTGGATTAATGGAGCTGGTCATGCTAGGACCGTAATCGTAATTACTAAGATATCCACTTGACAGTGATTAATGGCTTAATTACTATTAATCGCATTATCTTCCTGCGTATATAATGTCATTACGAAGAAGAGCAAGCTGAATTGATAATGGTTCTACAAAAAAAAACTAATATAAGCGTTATAAAACACACTTGCATGAACAGGTAAGTATTTTTTTTCTTCTTATTGTTGTATCATTTATCGTGAACTTTTCACAAGCAAAAAAAAGTGACGAATCTAAGTTTAAACGTTACCGTATAAATCACACACATGGTCAAATATATAGTAGTGCACATTTTTTGTCAGCCGGAGAAATATATTGTATTATTCTTCAATCTACGAATAGAGTTAACTTGCCTTTTCTTTCAAAGTCGATTTTGAACAAATACTGGATTTTATGAAAATCTACGATATCGGTTGGGGTCATTTAAATAAAATGCTTACAACATTGGTTTTTTTCTACAATGTAACTCATTTCTTTATTTATTTTTTTCATTTACACTTGCTAATGATGAACCTGATTTTTAAACTTGATGGACCGAAACCAAAGCATACCTCAAATGAAAGGATGCCATTAAGTTTTATTATAAATAGGTCGTTACACAGGCTTTCAATATGTTTAATGGTCGATTGATTTATGTTTTTATGTAGGTTGTTTCCATCAATGGTCGGAAGATTGGCACTCACTAGAATAAAACAAATGCAAAAATTGTAACTTCTTCGAAAAGAGATTCTAACTGATACCTATACCTAGAGAAAAGAAACATGTGCTACTAAGCTCTTCAAAGATAAACAATGAAATGAACATTACATTCTATGTTGTTTCACTTCTTACATCCACAAAACCGTTTTCTTTGTTGCTTATTCAATCAATAAACATTCAGAGGCCTATGCATTTTCTTTCCTTTGTATTATTTTTGCAAAAAGACTTTTTTTCTGTACTGACATTCAAAGACAAAGACGGGTAACGGATATTTTTCCGTCAATAGATCATTGTCACCTTTTGTTCGTGTTTGTCGCATGCGACCACTAAATCACCCTTTGGTCCCAAACACAGAGCTCATCGATTGGACTCATATTTGTACGTTCAATTGCATGTTCAAATGAATATTAAAATCAATGTGAAAATCGTGTTTAAGAATAAAATAGATTGATCTGACAACGAACTTACAATATTATGATATTATGATATTATGATATTATGATATTATGATATTATGATATGATATTCTAGTCCGTGATATGATATGATATGATATGATATGATATTATGATATGATATTCTAGTCCGTGTTCTATGTTATATGCATTCATACAAGTACGGCTTTTCCACTATTTATTTCAGAAACTCAGACTCTATTACAAGACTAAATTTCTTATTAAAGGCCACATAAAGATTCGTAGTTAAAGATAAATATCAGTTGTGTAACGATCTAAAAATCCATTTAAATTGCCTCCAAAGTGTTTGCATGTACAAATAAAAAATGTTGTAGCAAATAGATCTGGAAGAAAATGTGTAATTGCTGACAAACGAGCAAAATAAGCACGAAATTCCATTAAATGTCGGGTATTTATTGAAGCAATATCAATATACTGTTTCACATATGCTTTTCTTTGTTAGTGATCATCAGAAATTCGTATTTTGAGCTATGATTTATGATTTTACAAATATACGTTTACATTAATGTACCAGAGCTAGATATATAGTAATATTTAGACAATTAACCTTGATTCAAAATACTTTCTCATGAAATAATTGTTTTGTTGCAATTACGGCATTTTATTTACCTCTAATCATTTTCATTTTAGCTTTAAGTAAAGAAAATACCTTCATTTTCCATCATTACATTTATGAATTGATTTTTTTTCTTAAAATATTGCTTTGTACGAAAATAATATTTTTTTTACATGATCAATACCTCGTAAATAATGTTCTATTCATGTAAATCGCTGTATTTAATTTGCTAACAGCATGGTAGACAATGCAGAGATGTGATTTATTTTCTGATAGGATAAATGGTAGTATGAATAAACGGGGAGGATCGAAAGCAATATACACTAGAGAAAAGAGACAAACTGGATAAAATATAGTGCCAAAAAAACATGATGAGTGACGGGGGCGAACGTAAAGTCCTGCAGCTTAATAGAACTAATAAATATCATAATATTGGTATACTGGTGAACTAATAAATTGAAATCCCGTTATGAATATAAATGACCCCTCATAATCTTTACAATCCATCATTCCTTAGATACGCAGAAGTTTTAGTAGAACCAAAAAAGAATATGTTGTTGGCAATTACGTTTCTGGATATTAGCTTACTCACCTAATCCATGAACTTAATATATGCTCCGAGTCTATGTAGGTCCAATTATATATATTCTTGTGTTTCAATTAACTCAGTAAAGATATACTAATATTATAGGATAAGAATAAAGCCATGTAAGATTTCTAAAAGATTTTTACCACAGATAGATTACATTGATGTTTATATATATGTAAACATATCACCAATTTTCTAATTTAGTTTATCTGCACCATATTTACAACTTTCTTTTAGAAAAATAGACCTTCATTCAAAATAATGTAATTCAATTATGTTGATATATATTTCATAATGAAAATAACAATAAAATGATTTATTTTACCACAGTCTATTCCGAGCATTTAACCGATTCAAGAAAATGCATTTTTTTATGTGTGACATAGTTTTTTTTGTTCGTAGGCCTACTTCTTGATTGCATTCAGTTGTGGCAAGATGAAAATATAATTAAGAAGCAAATGAAAAAAAAAAGATTTCCCATTAAGACGATGGAATGATCGGATACATCTCATCAGATTAGTAATAGAATGCCTGAAGCATGCAATTACAACCGTTATTGATGCATGCCCTCAATCTTATCAGAAAAGAACCATGATAAATATCACTAGCTTCCTTGATTTTTAAAAATCCCTTTTTGCCATAGATTGGAATTGGAAGAAAAAAAAGCCTCTCAACGCCATTTCTGTCAAACGTTCTTAGTTAAAGTTCCGGTGTCATTGCGAATTAATACCACTACTTTACGCATCCTTTTACAGACCTCTGAAAACTTTAAGATTGAATCAATCGTGGCAAAACCATTAATGTACCTTCTCAATGTACATTACCTGTCTTTATGATATTTACTGATAAAAGGCCATCCTCGGGATTGTTATTTTAACCAACCTACTTTCCTTCAAAGTTTACAATACGTGTATTAATGTTCTCGAATGTGACTGTGAGAAAACTGCGATTTATATTCTTAATATTTTTTTTCACATTGAAAAAATAGGAATGCCGGTTGTGGCAAAAGCAGAAAAACCAGCACATGCGGTTTTCAAAACTACTTTCTGAATTTTCGAAGGCGTGTGTGAATATGAGCGTGGGTGAGGGTGAACCTTTGTGAGGACACGGTTGCGTGCGCCGATGTGAGCGTGTGTGAGGGTAAGAGGGTGTTTGGGTGAGTGCGAGTGAGTGTGAGGTGAAGGGGGTGTGTGCGCAGATGTGAGCGTGTGTCAGGATAGGGAGTGTGTGCGCAGATGTGAGCGTGTGTGAGGATAAGGGAGTGTTTGGGTGAGTGCGAGTGAGTGTGAGGTTAAGGGGTTGTGTGCGCAGATGTGAGAGTGTGTGACGATAGGGGGTGTGTGCGCAGATGTGAGCGTGTGTGAGGGTAAGGGAGTGTTTGGGTGAATGCGAGTGAGTGTGAGGATAAAGGGGTGTGTTTGGGTGAATATAAGCTAGTGAGAGGACAAGGGAGTGTGTGGGTGAATGTGAACGAGTATGAGGGTACGTGTGTGTATGTACCTGAGAAGCTTTAATAGAGATGTTGACGTGAATGTGTGTGGGGATGATCGGACGCTGATATGAATTTGTATGACAAGAAAATTCCTTAGAATATGGCGATACAAAGAGAAATGAGTAGGCAATTACACAAAAAAATTACACTGTAAGGATTTCGACCGAAACAGAAACTGGATTTTAGTGTGGGTCGCGGGTGAATTCATGAGAGCGAGGGAGAAGGGGGTATTTTTTTTTTTACAGATAGAGGTAATCAAATACCTAAGGAAGGAATTGGCGATGCCAGCATCCCCATTCCACATCTTATTTGCCTGAACAAAACTTTTTTCTCGAAAGGATCGGCAGATAAGTATACATGAGATGCTGAGCTCGTGTATAGAGGGAGGAAATCATTCGTTTGCGAAGCGGTTTAATCTTGTCCAGACCTAATATGTGAGATTAGGTGAAGACAGCTGTGTTGGCATGTCGGGAGCTTAGAAGACATGAAGCATACAGGTCAGCTTCTCATCACATTCTCAAACCCCATCTCTGACGAGAATTCTAACAGGGCCAACGATCGAGAGGAAATAAACTCATATTAGATACTACGGAAATATTCTACGGAAATATTCTGTATTCGGAATCAGCACATTCACATTTTAAGAGTGAATGGATTACGGCCTTTAGTGATATCAAAATAGTGATTTAGCGGTCCCTCCAGCTCATGGTATTTCTGAATACAGGTGACCCAAATATTCTTCACATTTTGAATTACTACCGACAGGATTAGATGATAAATTTACTAAAAGGAGACAGTAATAGACCTCATTAATTAATCATCAAACAAAATAAATTGGCCATGCACGTAAAGTTACATGTTCATAACATAATATTACTATAATGAATTTAGTATGGCCTTCCTTATACTAGTTTTGTATTTTATAGTAGCTCTTGACTGCATATGTCAGCCTAACGAACTGTTACACATGAACGTTACCGAGTATCATGCTATTAAAGACTTGCTACATTTTATACCAATCACAATGTGTTTAAAGATAAATCTACAGTCCTACATGCATAAGGTAGGCAAATATTTGACAGGGCTGTTAATCCTTATTTTTCCATTAAGCATCATCAGAGAAGAATCAATTATAATTCCACAGCAAGTTAATACGTTTATAAACGTATTTCCCACCAAAGAAGAAAGAATGCCAGGCATTCCGGAGTAAGCTTGGATGCAAATTAATCCCCCATTCTCTAAGGGAATGCTCGTGCAAGCCGAAGTGTTGTGTATTAATTTAGAATCAATTTACAATCCAAGCAATAAGGAACTCATCGCTCATCACGTAATTCAATAAAACAATAAAAGTTGAAACCATTGCGATCTTTGACATTCATCCCTCCGTGATTCAATCTTGGTGCGGTAGAGATCTGCCATGTGGAATACGAATCGAAAGTTATTACTCAATTACACGTGGTTATCTGTATGATTTACCACATAGGGGAAACGACCAGGTGCTATATGCGTATAACCATGAGGAATATACTTTTTCAGTAACCACCTCCTCTCCGAATGTTTCCCGCCAATAAATGTAATGCCATCCCTCCATGGAATAAGCTGAAGATGTCAGACACGTGTGGGATGCAACTGGGTAACCATACGCGGTGAGTAAAACAACAGAGGCGCCATGTCGCGACTACAAACACGCGTACAACATTCGGCTTAGGTTGATGAAAAAAGCGCTTTGGTAAGAAGTGTTAATGTTTGAAAGGAAAACATTCGTTTACTTGGTAACTACATATATTTTTATTGTAGAAGTGCGTGTGTGAATGTGCTCCCACGGTATTTTTCTTTCTCTCTCTTTTAGTATTCACCATTTTATTCACCCAAAAATTCTTGCAGCAGATTAAGGGGCAACAAATCTTACAGTTTGAGCCTATGCCTCGATGCCATTTCATAAGTCAAAAAGAATAATATTAAAGCATTTGGTAGTTAAATGTTATGTCCGGGAATTTAATGATTACTTGTCCGTTATCCTACAAGCCATGTAAACAACTGAAGTAATAAGGTCCGCTTTATTACATTACGTGAATATCATCAAAGATTTTCAATACTTATATTTACATTTCGAATTATTTGTTACATTATTTGTTTTATTTCAGTCAAGGTCATCGACAATGAATTAGGCCTATATTAAATTGATCTCTAAATCTATTTAGCCCTATTTGTCTATGGCGGGTGTTGCGTATGTTATGAACCAAAGGAAGCACTCTGAAAATCAGGTTGGTATGCTAAACAGCTAAAGAGTAGAAAAGTGACCAAAATCACTTTTTTAGAGAGAACCTTTTTTTCAATTCATGTATTATAGTTTATTTTTCTTTTCTTTTTTTTTCTTACAACACAGCACCCCTCTTCAGAAATTGTTCCCGGGGAACATGCCCCGCCTTACATATAACCATAGCAACAATTCATTGAAATCGCTTGAAGACTTGCGCAAATCAGACATCATAATAGTTAATTATGCATTGATCAACGGACAGTAACCCACAGTCAAAGTTGTGATTGGATTTCCCTGTTATGGGATTGAATTTTGGAAAAGGACATAGCAGCTGAGAAATGTCGCTAAGAAAGATTTATATACACATATATGTATTTCTCTTATTTATCATGTAATCGACAATGATTACCAATAATGAGCATGATACAAACACAATGAGGAGAATGAAGCGAGTCATGCAGACGCAAGAAATCTGCTAAATGTTATATGTATATATATATATATATATATATATATATATATATATTGATAATAATAATCCGCATTTATATAGCGCTTAACACATCAGAACGACGTCTCTAAGCGCTTTACAGATATATTATCCAAGTCATCGGATCCTTACATGCCTGCATACATTGTATGCACCTTCCCACTCCCTGGGGAGCAATTCCAAGACTCAGTAAGAGTGCTTAATTTTAAGGAAAGTTTTAAGTTTACTCAATTACTATCAGATCTTTTTATCAAATCTAGTCCACGCCTTGCCGGCAATGTGTGGGAGTGTCTCGACTGCTTATGACGATAATGTCACATCACTTTCAAAGTGGAAAGTACTGATGCGATAAAGAACACGTATTTACTTCATACGTTGAAATAATTATAAATGAAAATAATTATACTCCCACGTTTTTCTTAACAATGCCCATGAATCAGAGAACTCGTGCTCTAATTAGATTTCAAGCACGTGACCAAGATATACTCTCGCCCATAGTGGGTAATCTCGAAAAAAGACAGAGTTTTCATTCAACGGCGCGTTTACACAATATCTCGGTATGTCAAATACATATTAATAGAAATAGAAGATTTCTACTTTGCTCTTAAAGCTATAGAAAGTCCGATAAAGTATACACATCACACGGGGGGCAGTGGCGTAAATGTTGTCGACTCCCACTCGTTCAACATGCAAAGATCGCAAATTACTAAAGAAGTCAAATCGATAGATCCATCATGCAGCTTATGATATTACGAATTCCATTCATCCAAGTGAAATGATCACATGACTGTCAACTGATGTTTTTTCCCCCGATTGCTCCATGTGACGTCAGTGATGTACCCATCCACTTCTCTCTCTCTCTCTTTCTCTCTCATGTCTTCCCTCTAAGGGGAGATATAGAAAATTACAATCGTGAACCTATTCAAAAATGATCAGTATTGGTTTGTTTTCCTAACCCACGCATTACGTTTTTATTAATACCATCCAATTTCATGCAGAGATAAACTTCTTATTGACTAACATGGTGAATGACGACCGCCTTTACTATTTGAACTAAAGGAACGGGTTGGCGGGAACGAGTTGGCATTTCAAACAATGATGAGCTCCATATTAAATATTATCGTACAACTGCAGCACTTTTAATATGATTATTTTGTTTCACATGATCAACAGCGCGAGGTTTGCAGAGTGCAAATACAGAGCGGGGAGTTATTTTCGTAGTTTGCCTACACTTTGACAAGTCAGTAGGCACACAGCCATTAACTATAGAGTTTCACAAATATGGCAATTGCTTAAAATGTATACTGACTGAAGAGAACGTATTGCATGTGATGTG
This sequence comes from Lytechinus variegatus, assembly GCF_018143015.1. Taxonomy (NCBI): domain Eukaryota; kingdom Metazoa; phylum Echinodermata; class Echinoidea; order Temnopleuroida; family Toxopneustidae; genus Lytechinus; species Lytechinus variegatus. Next base: position 35,585,479 of record NC_054749.1, read on the forward strand.
TACATACAAAATTACAAGACTGAATTAAAAACTTCTGTGTGGGTAGGAGTGCGTAAAGCTGTTAATAATGTGCGACTGTTTAACCATACAATTTGACTTTTACATGGACTTGAATATGTATATTAAATCAACGGAGAACATTTACAGACCTTTCAAAACAAAATCTTCAAATAACCATAGTATTAATTTTAATAGAATTTTGTAGTACATGACACTACTTGGACAAGAGAGAATTGCGTCCTAAAGAAAGTTTGTCCACAAGAGCCATTAGCAGTACAGGAACCAAAATGGTCAGTGCATCCCAGGACATAAAAGGGTTCCCACTTACTTTTTCTCCAGATTGAATTGTACCAACATATTTAAACAGATTTTGATCAATTTCTTGCTCAAAACATTACTTTCCTTATCAATTCATAGACTCGTTCATATCTCCTGAAATATATTTGTATATACAAATCAAGTGACACATAAATTTGTCATGCGAATCATCAGTGTATCGCACACAACATCAGGTGTTTTCAAGATGAATGCATACTAGCTTTACGCGGCAAACTATAACTTTATTACTATAATCATGGCTACGCTTTAGGATATGTATTTATGAATCCCACGTGTTGTAAATTTCGATGTTTTCGTATTCAATATTTCAGTAATGACTGATGCAGTAGTATATAATTAATGTCACACGAGAGCCGACCTGTATTCTGAGTCGAGCTAAGAAAAGTACATGCGGCGATAACCAGGAAAACGACTTCGGTTCTTCCCCATCTTCGCCAAGACCGATGTAATGCGAGCATACTAGCCGGAACATTGCGCCGTTTCGCTCCATATACGAGACCGCTAGCCATACGGACTAGGGAGAATACAAAGGAGATAAATGAGCAAAAGTGAATAGAGTATAGAGTGATATATAATATACAAGGAAAGTAGCAGACTTAAGGAAGAGATATGGACGAGAAAATACAGTAGAGTAGAGACACGCACATGCAGATCGGTAGGGGAATATATAGATTCATTGTTGAAAATACATATTTGGGGGTCAAGAAGATAAAAAGTAGGGTTGTAAAATGAGTGCAATGGCATAAATAGTGCATGTCGTTATTTCACATAACTATCATGGAGACAAAAAAACCAACCTTCAATTTAATGTCAGCTGCAATAAGTTACGACTAACTTGTCAGAGCTGATAATACTGTTTCTACTTCTACATTGCAGCTCTTCTTCTACCTTCTAATACTGCTACTTATAATAATAACAATAATATTGATAGTGATGATGACGATTGTTAAATGATAATTGCAAAAATAATAGGAATAAAATAGGAAAAGAACCACAGTGTAGCAATGATGATACTTATGCTTGTAATAGCGATAACGATATTTTTCATAACAATAATGACAATGATGAAGTTCATTCAATATGCGCATACATTTTTTAGAAAGAAACAGATATCCATATGTAGGCAGCTCATTCAAACATTTCTAGGGAAGAAAATACAACGATTATATTTTACTAAAGGGATATATATATAACGGGAGATATGAAAATTACAAGGTGATACGTCATTATTATACAGAGCTAAATCGTTATACCCCCCCCCCTTCTTGATACCCGATAATCACTTTATTTGTGTCTTAATTACAATACCATCGCCATTTAATTTAAAGTGTTTATAGCAGTATGCCTATATATATATATATATATATATATATATATATATCAATATTATGTAGGATTAATTTTAAAAAGCCAACAAAATTACATTCTACCCATAAACAACAAATATAATGATTTGAAGGCAACTCAAGATGGGGAATCAGTATAGGAGTGATCACATGAAAGGAAATAAAGACAGAATGGAAAGGGTAGTTTGTTTGCACGAGCGACTCCGACAAGCGACAGAAGATCGTGTTTTCTTGCTAGCACTTAAAACCGCCATTATATTCTAAAATTATCCTTTTACCATTTCATCATGAAGATACAAATTTTCAGCTGTTCACTGCGACTCGACGGAGACATGGGAACAGCCTGATGGAGCGATTTACAGCGGTCGGGTTTCATAAAAGTCATAAAAGGATACGATAAGAAGAAGATAACACAAGATAATAGATACAAAGGCCGATGTTTGATTTTTGAAATATTGATTTAGTTTATGTCATTTAACTAAGCGATCTAGATTTCTTCGAAAAAAGATATAAATTGAATTCCTGCTTTAAAAGGAATAGTTTTAGAAGATATTTCTTCCTTTACCATGTATGCCGGCATGACCAAACACTGTAAAGCGGATCGTAAATTCATTAAATAGATGTTCGAATGTCATTTTATGTCCAATTACATTCAAGGTAGCATAATTCATGTCATAAACTTAACGTTCAGTGATCATCTATTTTTGGCTCGGGATCATCCAGGGAACATTAAGGCCGAGTAAACCGTTTCCTAGAAATAAATTTTCAGGTGATTCGTACCGTGAAATCCTATATTCCCCTCATCTCCATTTTATAATAAATTAGTAGTACTATTTTCTAATAACATGAAGTGAGATTATTCTTGTAATGGTACCTTTTCTATTACAATCAGGAAAATTTACAGGACTTGAGCAAAGTCCTTGAAATTATTGGAGTAAAATGTGCACCATGAAGAAAATCAAGTGTGATAGTATAAAATAACATATGGCGTTATACCAAAAACAAAATACAAACTGAAAAATAAAAAAAATAGTAAGGGCGTTTCATGCACGTTAACGGGTGTAGCCACACGACCTCTGTAACTCCTGACATTTCCGAAGCCCTTCCGCTTTTGTAACTGTGTCAATCAAACGTTTGGTAGCTCATTTTGTGATATCAGACATCTCTGAAGTCCTTTCGCGTACTGAGTGGATATGTCCTCGAGGGGAAGTAAGTATCCTTAGTCTTTTCATTGCCAAACTCGTAAAGAAGCTTATAGGATTAGGAAATGATGGGTTGTGAAAAGGAAGATGTAAACATATTTCTTTCATGATTTGAACTGAAGAATAAAACATGGCTTGCTTCTCCATCAAGTGTATTTATTTTCAAATGGTATTTGATGTCCGCTTTCTTTAACAAAAAAATAGAAATGGCAGATTAATGTGTTTCGTTTATTACAATGAGAAAGCAGGGAAAAGTGAAGGTAAACGTAAAATACTCGCTCACCATGCTGACGATATATGAATGAAAAAAAATCGGAAGAAATTTTGAACACAACAAGAGTCAATACAATATTTTGAAAGCTACAAACGAGCGACAAGAATCTCTTTAATAAACTTTTGATTTTTTATCAAATATTCACCTACACATACTTTGTCAACATAAATTGTACGCATATATCTAAAAACAAGGAGATCAATCAATACAAGATCTAGGATTATTGTTGTACTTGAGTGATCAATGTGGACAAAAATAGGCTTTGGGATCAAAGGTAGCCATGAGAAAATCAATGTGGATTTAGTAACAATGGTAAATCAAACATCAATCTTGATATAAGGTTTCCAGCAGACGGGTTTGTCTAAAACACAGCACACATTCATCTTCCAGATTCTTCCTGCTGTTTCAGATCAGCAGTACATGGCTTGGTGATCGATTGGTAAATACAAGCCAAATCAAGATTTATCATGACAATAATTTTTGAATCAATCTTTATCTAAGTAATTTAATCTAGGCTTGCCTGGATCTATTGGTCTTAAGAATCCACTAGTTTCACATCATCAGTAGATAGCAAGGGACAATCAAAAGTCGCATTTGAATCAATTCTGCAGCGTCACTACTGTCCATCAGCTGTTTACATAACTTATAAAGATGTCTCTTCATCCTGACTGACGTTTACAGCGTGTACTCCGACATTGCACTTATCTAGACCACGGAGACGACATCGCCATCAAGCCAGTGGGTATCAAGTGTTATTTTATTTACACAATTTAATCAGCTCATCGCCGATTGAAGATATTTTATGGTCACGGGAGGAAACTAAAAGTGAAGTGTATCTGGAGGAGCATACCCTCCTTCCTTCACAATCAATATATCCTAATTTGGCAAAGGAACCTGAGTAAAGTGCACCATATTGATTTGGTTCAGCATCTTTACCGCGTTTCTTCCTTCGGGTTTGACGTGTTGCCGTTGAATTTTGAAGGCTAAAAGAAAACGATGGTTTATATTTTCATTGTGGTCCTTTCAAAAGACCAATGTTTCAGGATATACGATAAACAACGCTTATACTTGACAGAGGTTGTGGAATGGAGCTAAAGAATGAATGGTTTTCTCTCGATGGAGAATATAAGTATTATAAATGATCGCTTTCCCGTCAATATATTTTCGTCTGAGCATAAGGCGGAGACAAACTTAAATTTTAATATAGCATTCATAAAAAGCGCTTGTTATTTTTTCTGATAAGATAGATATAAATGGAAGATTTCGATAAAATTTGCGCAAATTTCAGGCAGCCCAAACGAATTTATTCAAGTTTCATTCACTTCAAGCATTTCTCATATTTTTTCGTCAGAAGGAGGTGCTATTAAATTCACAGAATTTGCAGAACTGTCTGACCCGCACAATCTCCGGTATACAGTAGACCCTTAATGAAAGGCGATAGAATAAGGAGCCGGCCCACTCGAGCATATTTTTTTTTCTTCGAACTCACCATTTACCCCAACAAAATTCCTTTTAAAAGTAACAACGCTTTCCAACTATGAATTACGTGAATGAAATACAGATGTTAACTTTGGTAAATGTGGCTCCTAGATTAACCATGCCGACAAAGGCAAGTGACCCCATGGTTCTATCAACGCACATTTTTTTTTCAGGACAAATGACTCGATAACTTGTCCCCAAGGTGACCCGCTGCAAAAAGTTTCGAATGACACACTTATCACTGCTAAATCAAACAAAATGACACACATACATGTAAGTGAGTTATTTAATTTGTCTTTATGTCTCCCATGACACAGTTTAGATGAAATGACATAAATTATTATCAATACGTCATTCGACTCCCTTACGTGTGTCATTTGGCTTAATGTAAGTGTGTCATTTGACTCTTTCTCATTTTGCTGTGGTTCACCTGGGGAAAGTGTTAACAAGATCTCAAACCCCTCATAGATCATGAAAGGTACATCAACATAACATTATGAATTAATACCATTCATCACCTTACTCGTTATTTCCTGACAAATTATGAAGGATATTTGGTACCAAGCATTTTTAACCCGGAGGCTGTACTTATAATGCAGGTTCTTCGACCACAGGTTCTCAACATTAAACATTCAACATCGGAAGTAGAATACTATTGCATCTTTTTCAAGCCTGACCTATCGAATGCGATCCGCATGGATGAATGTTGAATATTGGCGAAAAAAAGGATATATATCCTTTTATAGACTAAGACTGTTACTGATCGTGATAACATTTGGGCATAGACGAGTGACCACATTTGATAATGCATCTGCATGTTCCGCGTGACATCACGAATTTGCCGCCTCCTGACTCCAAGCCTTCGGGCCTTCAAACTTAGTTCATAATTATGATGCAGGTGAATAACTTCAAAGAATGAATCGAATATTTTGGTTGTTAGAAACAATCACAGCACGGTGCCTAAATATTTTCCACAGTAAACATGGCCCATGGGTATAAACACTCAAGCAGCTTTCGAAAACATCCAAACTGATTTGCTTGCAGTTGTCACAAGGGGCCTTAACATATAAATAAATTATAATGTTTCGGATAAGTTCAACTGAATGCAACAAAATCTATGAAGCTGAAAGTAAAGAGGCAGGGAAGATAGTATCAAAAAACGTGGCAAACGGTGAATTAAAATTACTATAGGAAATAAATTTTCGTTTAGCAGATCCGCAGGAGAAGAGATATGGGCAGATATTGCAGATACTAATACATGTATAGGTTTTGCATGTGAATCAATGCTGTACTGAACTAAAATACTTAACCACTTGATGATTACATTGTCATCTAGAGAAAAAGATACTCAAGTTCCTGTTTATATATCGGATGTTTTAATGTCAATATGAAATTAATTTCGTTTAATGTACTTATGGAGGAAATTACACAACTACCTAATCATTAATGTGTTTGTTGGATCCATAATTGCCATTTGCCATTTGAGCAAGTGCCAAAGTCTACCGTTGTCACTCACTAGCAAATTCAAACAGGTAAACACGGTACAACCGCGACTCTCCGTCATTATTTTGTCGTAAAATTAGAAAGGCATTAGAAATGTACCCATATAAGCAACGTCCGAATTAATTTTGAAAGTGCAAAACCAAACACAATATGCCAGATAAAATCCAAATTATTATTTCATTAGTCATTACCTTCAACTCAGCTAGTAATTAGCAGAGAGGCCGACTCTTACCATGCAGCAGAATGTCACGTGTTACCATTGTCATTTGAAATCATTAACTGACGAGAAAATGTATACATAAAATGTCCTTGTCCTTTATAAAAAATTAGTTTCTTTACATGTTCAGAGGTAACAAAAGGGTTTTGAGTAGGCCTATTTACGTATTTCATAGTTGCAGATATTGGTTGATAATGTATGATATCAGATTAAGTCATTTCATGTTTGTCTGTCATGAGTCACTGCGCTAATTTATAGGACGTTATTGATCATGGTCATTTTATTTGAAATGAGAAGAATCGGGAAAGTCATCCTCTACAATTTACGATAAAACTATATTTCATTATCAAATCAGAACATCTTCTTTATCAGTGCGTATTATGTTAAAATTTATTGAATCGTCTGAGGGAATGTTTTTGATGGACCTATGGATAATGATAGAATGTGAATGCTCATTCTCAATTCCAACTACTCCAATCACCTATAGTTTCGTTCCAAATGCCAATCCAATGTTGTATTAGTCTAGTAATCAAGTAGGATAATAGAAATCACAAAAGCAATAACGACAGGGCATATTCGTGTGCTATGATAAATCAACTTCGATTATGAAATTATCCGTACGCGTGTCTTGTTTTACTTTGAACAGGAAGGCACTTTAACTTGTAATTCAGTACATGTATGGGGAAGATCACTTTGTTGGTGGTCTGCATTAAAATGAATTTGCTTGTACCAAAGCATTTATAAGGCAAGGGATAAAATTATTTTATCTGATCGTAAAAGAGTGTAATAATAATATTAATTAGACCATTTATATAGCACAGTCACTATGTAAATATACTCTACTGCGCTGTAGTGTAACAGAGCTCCCAACAATGCTACTGCTCAAACAAATTAAACAAAAAACTTCTGAAAAAAGATGGGTCTTCAATAAATGTTTGAAGATGGTAACAGTTGGTGCTTTTCGTATTTCCAGGGGTAATTTGTTCCAAAGCTTTGGAGCAGCACAACTGAAAGCACGATCCCCAAGAGTTACTTTTGTTCTCAAGTGAGGTAGCTTTAGAAGCAGCTTATCCTGTGTACTTCGTAAGTTATGTGCATATGAATGTGACCTAAATGATATTAATTCAGACAAGTAATTCGGAGCTTGACCATTCAGTGCTTTGTAAACAAGCAAAAGTATCTTAAATGCAATTCTCTGCCTTATTGGCAACCAATGTAATTGAATCAGAACAGGTGTAATATGGGAAAACTTTGAGGAACCGGATACAAGTCTTGCACATGCATTCTGAACATGCTGCAGCTTGTTGATTTGTGAGTCTGGTAAACCAAACAATAGTCCATTACAATAATCAAGCCTACTGCTAATAAATGCATGGATAAGGGTTTCTGCGCTTTTCTGGTCCAAGTATCTACGAATATGGCGTAAGTTGTATAACATATAAAAAGATGATCTACTAATGTTGGATATGGTCCCACCCGTAATAACAAACATCAGGATTAGCCATTACTTGCACTGTAGAGGAATCGTGGATGTACAATGGCTATATCAAATTGTGTAAGAATCTGTCAGTCAAAATGATATACGGTATATGTGTGATCACTTTGGGCGATGCTAGGCAATATCCTAAGTGGTAACAGTAACACCACCTACGGTTCCTCAAAAAAGGGGGAACAAAAAAAGGAATTGTAACTAAAAATGGGACATAGAATGAGAAATACTAAAAGTGTCCCACGAAGGCGAGTTGAGAGGAAGCGCCGTGGGGTAGCGATTCTGACTATCGCCTTGTAATCAGAGGGTCGTGTGTTCGAATCCCACCATGGCCTAGCGTCCTTTCGCAAGGCGTCAATCCACACTTTGCCACTCTCACCCAGGTGCTAATTGGGTTCCGGTAGGAAACAATCGTCATTGTGGTTGGTTTAGCAAGTGTGCGCCTAACAGGCTGCTTCAAACGCTATGAATCCAATGACCAGGTAATAATAATTGTGAAGCGTTTTGAACAGTCATAGCTTGATTAAGCGATATATAAATGCCAAGTATTATTATTATTATTACCATTATTATTATTATTATTATTATTATTATTATCATTATTAGAAAATTATTTCCTGACTGCGATGATTATCTCAAAACAATATGTTAGATCATGGAGTTTACATTGTGATGTGCATTCATGTACAGGATGAAAGAATTCTGGTTTCAGATTCGTAAAGGCTTTAGCCACCATTCGACACATAGGTATTAATGAGAAATAAAGTGTATCTATACCTAGTCGGAGAGAGGGAAGGGGGTAACAGAAGAAAACAGTGGTTGGGGAGTAAGAAGACAAAGATACCTTCTGGGGTTTTCTAGTTAAACATGTTAGCTACAACCGCAGATTCATGCAGGAAGTCTTCCATAAGAATCTCAAATATAAAGAACAGCTCCGGATTCCTACGAAGAAAATTAACGTGAAAAGGAATTTTGTGGAAAGACAATTGCAAAATTATTTGCGAATTGTATAGGAGTAAAGTAAAAAATCATAATGGATAATTCTGAAATCGAGAGAGTAGATCATTATATCTACCTTGGGCAACATGTCAGAATGGATCATGAACAACTGGAAGAAGTTAAAAGGAGGACAAGAGCTGGATGGATCGCTTTTGGGAATTTCAATGACATTATGAAGAGCAATATGCCAATTTGCCTTAAAAGAAAAGTCTTTAATCAATGTGTTATACCGGCAATGACCTATGGTTCCGAAACCTGGTCTGTAACAAAGAAAATGGAACAGAAATTAAAAACCACTCAACACAGTATGGAACGCGATAGGAAAACCATACAATGGATTAGGAGCCAGACTAAAGTAATAGACATAATCAAAGCAATTAAATCAATGAAATGGAGATGGGCTGGCCACCTTGCAAGATCACATGATAATAGGTGGACCAAACGCATCACAGAATGGAGACCATGGCTAGGATCACGAAATCGGGGTAGACAGAAATTGAGATGGAGTGACGAGCTCACAAAATTCATTGGTATAAATTGGATTGCGTCAGCACAAGACAAGCACCTTTGGCACCAACTTGAGGAGGCCTTCGCCCTGCAGTGGGCTGAACATGGCTGATATGATGATGATGATGATGAATGTAAAAAATGGTCATCGGATTCGGATAGCAGCGAATCTCCCGCAATAGGACAATGTGTATTATAATATTCTTGATACATATTTAGTTCCTCAAACCATCAGCAATATCTATGTTTTTATTGTAAATGATACTAATAACATGTCCTTTCTTGGTAAATATTGTGGTATAAATCCTGGTATACATAATTAATTATTCATCATTGTAGTGGATATATGAATTCATATCAGAATACCGTGTAAGGTTGCAGGGTTGTCATTATAGGTACTTTGATTAGGCTTTTCAAGGTTATTGTGGCATAGGGGCCTCCCGTATTATGTGCATAGGAGGTTCGAGACTTTGGAAATGACCATACCTTTCCAGAAAATAAGTAATAATATTTACTTTAACACACGTCACCTGAGACTGACACACGCTCACTCAACGTGGCCAACACAAATACATACTTATCTCTCACTCGAACCTCGCCCGTGCCTTTATTTCAAGTCATCTTTTATTTCTTTTCGCGAAAGGATATGACGAAAAAACCTTTGAGGAACAATATAAACTCAGATATTCCTCTTAAAATATTCATGATCTGAGGAAGCTTACAGCTAAAAATGACACCTCTATTACTAGTCATTACTCTCCCTTATACTACTCGTTCGCCCGCACGTCGTGTTTTGAGAATACACCTCAAGTCCCTTGGCCGTATCATACCATCATATCTTGTTTGTTTTTGATATTAGAATGTCAGGTTAGCTTTTATGACAATCTTCCGCACATGGTCTAAGAAATGGCGAAAGGTAAGAAGTACTTAAGACAGTATCATTTGTTTACAAGGCAATTTTGCTCCTAAAACCAGGTCTTTTTTAGCAATTAACTTGGCGAATATTTAAAATTAAGTCGCCTTTACATAACACCTCATTTCCCCCTTCACCGCCCCCCCCCCCCCCGTCTCCCTCCCTCTTTATCTCGTCCTGTGTCTTTATCGCATGTTTGTAGAACGTGAAAAACAACCTTCTTCGGTTAACAAATCTTTTGAATATTTATACTTTCTTATGACAAATGATTTTTTTTATTACCTTGAAAAAATATAACTTTTAAATATAAAAGAAAAAAATGCATATTTGAATGAAAAAAATATGACGTATTACAACTATATTTACAACTGTTTTTCTTCTAAGGGGAGGGGAGGGATCGTTTATATTAAAGACGATTTAAATATTTGAGTAAAAGAAAACAATATTCTAAGGCAATCTACATTTTGTAGCGCAAGCTTACCCTCAAATTTTATCACTAGTAGCTAAAAGTTTTTATTTGCGGTAATGTCCAGTGTAAAAGGCTCCTGACAAATTAATACATGGATAGATAAGGTGTCGGAGTATTCTGGGTTTCCATGGAAACGAATTCCATATATTCTGTCCAGAATCTTCCTCCAATTGAAGTTTTCCAAGTCAAGTGCATGAATACAGGCCATTTTTCCCTTCTATTTTATATTTGTATCTTTCCTTTTTGTTTACTGCTAATTTTTATTTCGTTTTCATGAGACGTTTATCTTATGAACAGAAATTGGTTCATATGAAATTCGTTTCTGTCTGTTCCGAACCAGGCAAATGTGGATTTACATGTAACTAGGGTGTAAGATTCAACATTCTTTTTCCATCGGCACTGGCGGCACATGTTTATAATACGTTCTAATTGGGCGAATTACCCACTTTCGGTTGTAATGAGAGGGCATAAGCTGCGTATGATGGTAAAATGAAGACAGGAAATGAGGAGAGATTGCCAGAATCAAGTGAGCTTGATCGAACGCCGATTCTATGATAATACTTTTTACGGTGAATTTTCCGTGCAGGTCGAGAGGAGGAAGTATAAGAGGCAGTATTCCTGCGAGTTCTGGGGAATGTTTCATAAAAGTTGTCAGCACTGACTAAATTGTCGGTGCTGACAATTTCAGTGAAATCCTTAGTTTTGATTGGCTGTGAAGCACTTGCCTCTGACCGTTACTATGGTAACTGTCGGAGAAAGCCACTTGTCAGTGCTGACAACTTTCATGAAACGCTCCCCTGATGTCATAAGATGAATACTGTATTATACATAACAAGAGGACAAGATAAGAAAACCTACATGTAAATACACTCACTCAAATTTAAATATGATAAAATTCACTTCTACTTCCAAATGCAAGTGCAGATACTTTTAAACCCGAATCTCTTTGAAAGTATTCCTAAAAACTAGCAAAATAGGAGGCATTCTGCCCCTGAATGGGTCTGGCCAATATTTCTTTATTTAGAATAATAAAGAATTAATGTTACCTTAAATAGCCTTCATGGATCTACAGAGTAAATAGATTTGACATTATACCAATAGGACCCACCTACCTAACTGTCGTAATATTTCAAAACGCTTGATATTATTCATTGCGTACGTTTTGTGAAACCAGAATCTAGTTGTGACCTGAAATGTGCACTGTAAAAACTGTGGTGTTAAAACTGACACCAGTCGGTGTTAATAGATGACCACACCCTGAGGTGTTTAAATTACACCCTAGAGATTGAACATAACACCAAAGAGTGTAAATGTAACAACCAAAGGTGTTGTAATAACACCTATGGGTGTAATCTAACACCACTAATTTAACACCGGGGTAAAACAACTGGTGTGGTCCTCTATGTACACTGGTTAAAACCACAGTTTTTGCTGTGTGTAAGTACTTAATATTGACAATATTGCGTATGTTTTTTTATTTTGCAAACACCTGTGCTGCATTTTTGCGGAGAGCAAAGTAGATGCTGGCTAATTTCATGACCAATCAGTAATGTTCAATTATGTGAATGATTGAACGCAACAGTGGAGAGTCCGTATAGTCGGATTTCAAAACATAATGAACATATCTACCTCAAAATAATCCAACACCATTATTTATTTCATCATGCTTACGCTTTAACTTTTATTTACTTCCTTTCCCTCCTGTTTTCATTACTATCAGCGATTGGAGTAGAAGTCAATCTTGGGTGAGGTGCACTTCGTACTAAAATGACCATTAAGCCTATGACAGGAAGTTCATCTTAAACCAAACATTACTGACTATGAGAAATGCAAAATATTACGTCGCCTGATAAATGTAGATATGAATTGTCACTTCAGTGTTCTCTATGAAAAGACGATAGTATACGATAAATTTTGTCTTGAAAAACAAGAGACTGTTTTTATCACAGATCGACAATAAAAATGCTTTCACGTATCACATGCCACAACCGCTCAAGGAACCTATACAAACATGGCAGTATACTGACTCCTTTTCATTCCCGACCAAAGCAATGTTAAAATCAGCCACGCTGGAATTTGAAGCTGAAACTCAGCGTCACATTTGTTTTGAGTTTGCTCATTTTGGCGGGAAACGGAGAGACAGGCATAAATAATTCCATAACAATGGAGTTATCCCTGAACCTTCCATCCCTGCAGGCGTCGTTAAAGAGCCGACAACAAGGAACGGGGAGATTAATCATCATTACAGATGGGAATCGATAGCAATAAGGAAAGTATGGTTTGGTAGATAGCGCTTCCCATTAATTCCATTTGCTTCGATTGAACTAATCAATTTGTTCTCTTCTTCCCACGTACATCAATGAATGCTTTACCGTGTACATCGGTTGGCATATCCTCTATCTATCAGTTTTGGAAGATGATTCCTTACATTGCCTTGATGTGGAAATCAGTAATGTTACGGTCGGTATGGGTGGAATGAATTTTAATTTACATGTTCTTTTTTGATCGTGTTAGAATAATTACAAAAAACGCAATCAATAATATAGAAAGTGAGATCAATGGAAGTGCTACAGAAGGGGCAGGGGGAGTTGCCTCTTCTGATCTTTAACATAGTGAGGAAGAAAATCATTTTAAAAAAGATATCGTAAAAAGGAAGGTGGTCAAAAATTAAAATTCTCACCACGCCCGGGCATGCTGAGTGGGCATGTGTATTAGTCAAAGCATAATCATTCATCCACAGGGAGACTAAAACATTGTCTTTTTGTATTCGGAATATTATTTCGTCATGAAAGTCTTTCATTTTCTCTGCATGAAGTATAATTATATTCTTAAAGAAAATAGATAGTACACAAAGCCATGAAACACACTGCAACTAAAAAAAATCAATATTACCAACAAACCAATAGAGCATTTCTCTGCAAATAACCCGCAGTGCAAACTTCAAAGGACAAATCCATGTGGTCAATTTGTTCAATTTAAGATTATATACGTGTATATATAGGGTTGCTCCTACCCTGAACTCACAACAGACATGACCAATTTGCTGAGCTCTTCCTATACAACCAAATACACGTATGCTGCTTCATAATAAAACACGTGTGTTCTATTTATTTTGTCACATTATGTCAAAATTCAAAGTCAATTGACAGATGTAGCCCTATTGGATCTTCCAGCATCGCTTTCGTCGCCTTGAAATGTTTTCTTGATCGAAATTGCCATGCTTCCATAAAGGATAGCGCGGGGAATGAGACACAGTCAAGAATACTCGATTTTCCATAAAGTCTATGCGATCAAAAGAAAAAAAACAGAATAGTTGTGAAACCCTAAAACAATAAAGAAATAAAGTTTTGCCAGCTGACTTATTCAGCGTACATGACATGTCTTGTATGTTATGGTATTAATGGGGAAAATTACAGAAATTACAAACCACTCTCCTTTTGAAAAAAACACAATTCGCTGGCATCAAAGTGTACAAAGTGAATCCTTCGCGATTTAATGAATATAAATGAATCAATAAATATTACCCTAGACCTATACTGTATATTCAGGATATTGATATATTACATCGCAAAATATCAGAACAGAGTCGATAACAGTGTCGACACCAGTGTCAGCTAAAGCCGGGGTAATAATAATTGCAGGGCCGGCTGGTAGAACAGTTTTCGAAACTGAAGTGGCTACCATGGGTAAATATACCTATATTATTATTATCATAACAAACTATCCAAGATATACCATAAACATGTCCTAGGGTTATCAGAAATCCAATTTCCCATTTCATTCAAACATAAAATGTTATTACGCACCAGAGACAAAAGCTTGGTGCCAGGGTATTGTCCCCATGTGTGAGTATAGGTGATATGTTACCATAGTAACGGACCGTGCTCCCAAGCCATTCTGGGTTCATAATTTATGTTCATTTTTTTTCTTCGTTTTTTTTCTCTTTGTTGTTGCTTTATTTATGGTTGTACTAAGGACTTTGACTCCGACATGATATGATGGAGATCTAATGTGATGTGATTTATCAGCAGTATTGATGAGAAGTGAACTACATCAACAATAACCATGAACGGAACTATTGTGGATGATATTTTTTTACTACACACATAGGCGGCGGAAGCGGGGGGGACAGGGGGGACGTGTCCCCCCCCCCTAAATTTGAGGAGGGGGGGACGTTCCCCCCCTAAATTTGTTGTTGATGACCTTTTTTTATTTATTTATATTATTTATTTATTTTTTTTGCTTGTCAATTTATTTTCCTACGTCCCCCCTTAAAATTTTTGGGTTGAAAACCTTTTTTTTTTTTTGCTTGTCAAATTTTTTTGGGTTGTCCCCTCCTAAAATTTGTGGCTTCCGCCGCCAATGACTACACAAACACTTTTACACTCATCGCTCTAAGAGACCTTTCATAAAGTTGTTTGTAAACTGAGCACGACTTTATTTACTACTGATGACCGTTTCTTGTGCTAAAGAAGATTATCTAACTGATCTAAGACGTATCTTAATAACTCTGATAGAAATTTAATCTACACTGGGGTTCACCCTTCAGAAAAGAAATGTAGTCAAAATAGCACACACACACAAAATATATTGGTGAAAGTTTAAGGAAAATCCATTAAAGATTAAGAAAGTTATTGTGTTATATATAAGAATTGTAAGAGCAATTACATTCCTTTATTTAATTATTTCGTCTTTAAGGATATTCATAACATATAATAATTAAGAATATTCCAGAATGTCTCAGTTAGGTTTTGGACTTATGACGTCGAATATATAATATAAAATGCATAAATCTCAATTATTGAAGGTTCGTAGTGATTTTTTTTCATTTTAGGAATGGATGTGAAATGATTAATGACATACTAAAGGGAGAATAAAAACGTTTTCAAATTTTCTGAGAAAATGACATTTCATTTTGTTTTTTACCATACGATATGTTGAAAAGCTGCTTGCAAATGACATCACAAATTAAATAATCAAAATTCTTATTACATGTTTGCTCTTTGATGGGATTTCCTCAAACCTTCGGCAATATTTTTGTATCGTTTTTGTGCTATTTTAGGTAATGATTTTTTTATCAGGGTGAATATTCTCTTCAACTGTAAGAATATATTCATAGATTTAATTTCAAGCAAATTGACATTAAAATGACTAAATATCTAAATTAGCAACCAATGCTCAATTTTGCATAGTTTGTATAAATCAGCTGTTTTACTGAGCAGAAAGGGAATTTTCTGATATATTCCAGTGTCGATATTCTGCCATCTTTTGACAATATAATCACTGATATTAGAATAATGAGGTTTAAAGGTAATTAAATTTGTCTTCTCAGAAAAGCTTTAGCGGTCTAAACACTACACCAAAAGCAAAGCTATATGAATTAGTGATGTATTAGTTTAAATATTAATGTTCATACTTTCAATTTGTTTGACTCTTACCTCTTTGCTCGCATACAGAGTGAAGAAGAAAAAAATTCCTCACCATACTTTCACGCTCAATCGACATACTTCTAAAGCACCATTACCTCGGTCAATTTCGCACCCAATAGTCTTTATCCTCATATCCTATATCAACGATCCCATCCATATCTTTATCATTTTTTTCGCAAGCCGTATAAAAAAAGGAAAAACCGCCTGGCACCTTTTGTGTTTTCACCGCTGGTATATTATGAACAGAAAGGGTAGGATCGATTTCTCGCAAAGAGCGGTTAGAATGGGGGGAAAATGTCTCATGGGAAGGATTTCTTTGACGATGAATGGGTGGATTTGATTCTCATGAGCCCCTTACTATTGTGCATAACTGTTCCATCCAGATGCAAGTTCCAGTGAGGCAGGTGTTTTTATCTACACACGCATACTTCATGCGAAATGAGAGAAATAATTGTTGACTGGCTTAAAATGTCCCTACTCAACCTATTTCTTGGGCATTTCTGTATAGGCTGAAAGCTGGATGAGCCAACGAGATTCGAATCCCATGTACTAAGAAGACCATTGCCTTTGAAACCATCAGGTGACATGAAAGAGCCAGTCGATGAATGTGAAGTATGCAAAATCTGTGTATGTGTGTGTGTTTGTGTGGGGGTGTTGCGTGTGCGTTATGTGTCTATATTAGTGTGTTTCAGGGTGTTGATGAGTGGGGTTGTTGCCTGCGTGGTGTATGTTAATACAAAGGTTTGTGGGTGTGTGGGTGTGCTTTATCTTGATGCACATAAAATTGCATGTGATTTTTTTTAATTGCTGGTTTCTTTTTTTTCTCCAAACTTACAAGAGTCTGTTTTTGTTTTTTTATACATTCGTGTGGGTGCATATGCTTTCCATAACGTCCAAAGTATAAAGAGTAAGGTAATAGTATTCCTGTGATATCTCCAGTAGATATAGAACTATTTTTCTCTCTTAAAGGTTCATCAAATCGTACGCCTTATGTAGGGGGAGGTATGGCGATACACATGTAACAAAATACACCAAATTATTGAAGGGATGTACAGTATCTAGGCCTAGAGACATAATTTTCAATGTCTTGTTTTTACCTTACACGGGACTTAGCTCTTCTCTTTCATGAAGACCCTTGAGTAGAAGACGATAACTTTGCCCTTTTACTTAAACTCTATATTTTACATTATAGATCCCACAGTGTGAGTTCCATTTCATATTTTGGTTATTCATTTTAATGGACTGTAATTGTTTCTTTATTTCTAAGAAAACCAATGTACAAATATTGAACAAGTCGAACTGTGAAAGGTACCAATAAAAGACCAGG
Organism: Lytechinus variegatus; assembly: GCF_018143015.1. Lineage (NCBI taxonomy): Eukaryota > Metazoa > Echinodermata > Echinoidea > Temnopleuroida > Toxopneustidae > Lytechinus > Lytechinus variegatus. The sequence continues at coordinate 35,602,972 of NC_054749.1, forward strand.
TCTATGAACCTGTATCCAATCAGAGCAGTTGAAATAGAAAAAAAGTGATACGATAATGCATCTATAAGGTGTTTTGGTTGGTGCATTTTTTTCGATTTTACTTAAAAACCTCTTTGGATGGGATCCGTAAGAAAAAAGTACTGAGTACATTTACTATTTTTAATACAAAACATTTTTCATGTAGGGAAATTTCATATTCCTGGTATGCAACTTGTTAATTTGAAACAATAGTCTTCAAAGAAACATTAAAATATTTCTTAACGGTAAGGTATTGACCAGACCACAGGAGTGTCTTCAGGATCTCCACAAGTGCAATGAAAGGTGCGCTGACAGCCAGGGATTCGTGTGACGAATTGCAGAGATAGAATGAGTATCCTGACACCTCGCTTCCATAACTTGCACGCCTTCTTTCATCTAGATTTTTTGGAAAATCCATTCTCTTCCGCTGTATTTACCTTCTTCATACGTGCTTAATTCAACGGGACAGTCGTAAGAGGACAGGACAACTCGCTTTGTGTCTTTGATCTGGAGTCGTGTTTCCTTTTATCTGATTTTTGGCTTCCCTCACTCTCGACATGCCCGACACGTCTGGCAAGCCAGAAAGCACTGTATCTCGTTTCAAATCATATTTATACTTACATTGCCTATTGCTTTCTGAAGCTTACTATACATACTGAAGCATTTAACTTTTAATAATTTAATATGGGATCCTTACTAAAGTGATTATTTATTGGAAAATGTGAAATAAAAAGTTATTCAAGATACCACAAAAATGATAATATTACTAATTGTTTTGACCATAATAAAATGGTAAAAAATTATCACATATGTGTTTGAAAAGAGCTTTTAAAGAATTTATCAAATGAACAATTAGGTCACGAACTCCTACTAAATATTTATTGCAGTGGTTTACCATGTCTAAAGTTACCTCAGACAATGGAACAACAAATTAACTGTGATCGGATAGACCTCGATCCTACGATAAAGATTAGATAGATATTCACACTATCTCACCGCTGACATGATACCTGTAACTCGCCAGAAATGCGCCACGGTATACTCACCCGAATGTGGGATCACTGGGCTGAGAATAACCAGGTATAGATAAAGATATGTACCTAGCATCGAAGCTAAATTAGTCTTCTTTGATTACTAACTCCATCATCATCAGATCATGAACTCAAAAAATTTTATATCCTAGAAAACAAAATTTTGTTTATTAAATGATATCTGAAACGATTTATTTCATCCTCCACCTATCTTCTACCAGTTTTTCTCTCCGTGTGCGTGATCTGTGACGTTAATTGCGTTCACTTCATTACACAAGGTCTTTTTGCATAAGTATTCTCATCTGCGTCAACAAAAGTATTCTCATCTGCGTCAACAAAAACAGATGGTCTACTTGTAGCTCTGTGGTCATCACTAATGACCGGATTATCCGGGAGAAAATACGCGAGGGTCACATATCATAAAAATAAACTTTTCATTGAAGCACCAATCAAAAAGCAGAAATTATTACCATTGTCATGGAATTCGACACTCCAGCAAGACTTGCTATCATAATAACTATAATATGGAATGGGGGCCATATGAACTAATAAACGGGGATTCTCTCCAAGACAATACAATTCTGTCAAATCGAGGTCAGGACTAAACGTGAGCTAATGAGAAGTAGCCAGGTGAAACTATACTTGAACTATACTTGAACATGAAAAACAATTGTTGAGTGTATATATATATATATATATATATATATGTATATATATATATATATGTGTGTGTGTGTGTGTGTGTGTGTGTGTGTATATATATATTCGGTTTTTTGACATCCTCAAACAACTTCTTTGACAGCCCTGATTATAGGTAAAGTATATACTATGAAATCAGGGTGGTTACAAGTTATGTTGTAGTAGAACTATTTATCATTTTCTAGAAGAAAAAAAATTGTATCAAAGACCGGCCTTTACAAATTTAAATCAAGAGAATTAAATTCTAATCAGGTTATAATGATAATAAACTCTTTTCTCGAAGGGAGATCGTCAAACTTATCTAAATACAGAGATCCAATGAGCGATGATGACCATGCATTATTCAATATCATTGTACTCTTTGAATAAAAATAAAAAACATTATTTACTCAAAGCATGCATGCACTATTCGATTTCTTTTTTAATCGAAAGCAATTTTAGCCAGAGTATGACACCTTTTTGTCCTATGTTCGTTCCATCTTAAAGCTACATGATGAAAACATCGACATGAAGTCATGCTTTACAAAATATTTCCAAAGTAGTTCCTAGAGAGTTATTCAACTATGATAGTTCCCACATAAAACAACAAAATCTAATCATAATCACCCGCCAAGGAGAGATCTGGAATTGAGCGAAGGAAGAAAATAAATCAAGGGGGGAAATAACATCGTGGAACATGATTAGGAAAGCATATATCCCATTACTGTTTCATTCACCTCCATAAAGATCTGGCGCCATACTTCTAAAATATTCATGGTAGAACATGTATCTATCATTCAGCTAATAACCATGGCGTTACGCCTGCAGGTTTATGACAAATTGAATTCTCAGATTTTCTTATTAAAGAAGAATATTTTCACATGTTCACCTATAAATCTTACAAGGGGGATACCAAATTATTGATCCTCTTGCCATTAGATATGAACAAGTTTTAATCGATAGGACACGTGTTTATATATACATAAATATATATATATATATATGTATATATATACATATACAAAATATGCTGAAGATAATGCTTTCAATGCCAATATAATTTTTATTCTTTCTTTACTCGAATTTTCGACGGACCTCCGTCTTCTTCAGGAGTATATAATGTGTGATTATATACTCCTGATTGATACCACACATTATATACTCCTGAAGAAGATGGAGGTCCGTCGAAAATTCGAGTAAAGAATAAAAACTATATTGGCATTGAAAGCATTATCTTCAGCATATTTTGTTACTATTAGAGAAGCCAATACGTGAAACTTTAAGATATATATACATGTAAGGTTACTGTTTTATCGTAAGGGTCTTAGGTCCCCCGATCACTAAACAGATTCGATATCATACAAAAATATATTCACACAACGCACAAGAATGTCCCGATATAATTACTCCCATACACACTCCATTTTTTAGACTAAATTGAAAACCTACCTTTTTGATCTGTAGTAAATCGCATTATTTGTTGTTGTTACTTGTTATATACCATTCCTTTAATTTCTTGAAATATCCTTCATTTAGTTTTCTTTTAATTATCGATAAACCTAATTTTATATCATTTTTGGATTTGGTTAATTCTATCAAACTCTTCAACTTACTTATATTTTTACTATGTATCCAGCGCTTAGAAACAATGTGTGTATCAATAAATGCTGTTTATTATCATGTAGGCCTATTATCATTATGACTAATTTCACGTTATACCTAAGCCTACAACGGTTATCCTAGACAAGCTCAGGAATAATTTGCTGGTACTTGATATTTCTGTGAAAAATGAAAAATAGAGCAAATTGCAAGTATAAACTTGTTTGCCCCAAGACTAACTAATACCCACGACAAACCCACATGATACACCATAGATTAACCGAAATCCTAATTTGTAAATATAACATTGGTAAAAGAAAAGCTTCATGGAAAAAGAAATCCGACTGAGCATAAATTTTGGCTCAACTGATTGAAACATTTTCTGTAAGACTTTACTACCCTCTATCCTACTTGTCACGTAATCTTGTTTCAAAATGACACAAAGCTAATTTTACTACATGTCAGGATACAAAATTGAACTGTCATTGCACAGTAATAAAAAAGTGGAAAATTCGTTGAATGCCCATTTGAAACGACGTAACCATTTTGTATAATACTTATTAGATGAGTGTTGGCCGCTTTGCTGTCACGAGCGGGAGAAAGAAATAAATTCTGGACAATACACCGATCATTTATATATTTTTATATTTCTTCAAGCAATATTCGGTATTCAAAAGCGGGAAAATGGCCTGCAGCAAAAATCGTTCGGCTTTCAAAAGCATCATTTCATTTTATCCAGCATCTTATTCAAGTCATATGGTTTGTAAAAGGCCATTCAAAGAGATATATTTTATCGGGTATTATAGTTAACTTGTCAGCATTTGAGATGTGTATGTCATTTTCAGAAGGTTCGTTACTTGCCCTTGGCGGCTGAAATGACGTCATGTCTTATACTTCTTTCATCTTTGCCATGTTTGTTAGCCGTAACAAAGGTGTATAGTAACTGAATAAGATGTGAGTTACCATTGACCTTCCATCTCGATAGGAATTAAGGAAGGAATCTTAACTTTATAAAAGTAAGGGTTGAAAAGAGGAGCAAAGTAAGATTCTTAAAATGTTCGCCTTTATAGGAACCATACAAAGTCTATGTGCTAATGAGTTTGAAATTCTAATCGCAACACAATCGTTCAATAACCCGAATGGAACAAAACAATTACAAATATCTGAAATCATCACTTCCCATAATATATATTTTTGGGGCCTAAATACAGTTACAGAGAGCTATCAATGATCTAGTTTCGATACACACCTAAACATAGGAGAGCTCCGACCCACTTGATAAATATCAAATATTAAGATAATATGCATTCATGGACATCGGTAAAATTTAGGTGTAAAATTTCACCATAGGAACACTCAATGCTATCACTTTCATGGTCATTCGAAGCACTATATGGTGGTCAATAGCTTATACAAGTTTTGAATTCAGGTTTTAATTTCAAATTATCTCCATATTAGATCAGCGACTCTTTTCAGTGCCATCAACTTTTCATTCTCAAAATATAAATACGTAAATACACATTTGAGACTACCAATTGAAGTCGGTCTATGTCTGCTTTTCAAGTGGGGCCTTTGGAAAGTCCCTTTGAATTTCTATCTAAATGCATCTTTTTAACGATTACTATCCACACCGGTCTGGAGTAATATACCAGTTCGTAGTTTCACTCTGCGCGTGATCAGAGGAAGATCATTGGTACTAAAGTGACATGGTGATAACGTTTTTGTGCGGTCAGGGGTCCTTTGCAGAAAGAGTTGCGTTTAAACGCAAGTCAAAAAATCAGTCGCAAGTCCCAAATGCGCGCTGTTGGTTGGTTGAAAATCAAGTTGCGCATGATTTTTAGAGTTGCGTTTGATTGCAGCTCTTTCTGCAACGGGCCACAGCACTGGTCTATTTCTCACCTGCTCAAAGAGTAGAATTTATAAGCCGGTAGAAGTGACCAGCCAAGCTGTCTGCAGGTCGAGTACTTAGTCTTGTCGCATTCCAACATATTTATTTCTATGTATAACTTATATTAGTCTCGCTAGGGTTTTAACCTATTTCTTGAAACAAAACTTTATCTCTATCTCTTTCTTCCGCTCTAATGTATTATTTTTTTATCTATTGCTTATCTCTAACTATCCATCTTATCTCTAACTTTAACATTCCAAGGCCATGCAGAAAACAAATCCACATTATTGATACACCATTTCGAAGCATTGCTATATTAGAACATTGGGACAAAGGATTCATGTATTTCGATGCTACAATTATGAAAGAAACACGTCGGTATTTTTACTTACTTCCTGTACAAACGACTTTGCCATCCAAAGTATTTCAACAGGTATATGTAGGTCACAGTTTTACATACCTGTTAATTGTGAGATAAAGTACTTATACATAAGGTAGTAAGGTACGTTATATACTCGAACATTCAGCATTGTGGCTGGCATGGCACCTAAATGTCAAAATCCTGGACCGGTATGTACTTCGGTCACGTGATCAACCCGACTGTCTTCTTTATGACGCCAACCGGGCCTCACTGAACAATGGAAAGATCACGTCACCGATTAATACTTGTCTTCTTCCAGAGATAAGTTCATCTGTTATACAACTGGTGTGTTTGTCATGGAAGTACATGTATATAGCCAGAAGGGTAGGTTCGGTTACAGTCACACCATGCAACGAAACCCACTCCGATCTAGCCGATAGTATGTCATTGGTAAGAACATAATATATTTCTTTGAACTTGAGTTGGTTTCGCCAGTTTGACTTGGCATTGTCATGATTGTAGGATGGTAAGTCCCATGATGGGCCCGTAAGCTGAAAGTCAGGTTTAAAGCTGTAGTTTAAGCTGTAGTTTAAGTATGGGAAGCCAAAAGTATCAAAATTTTTATTAAGTTGTATGTTTCTTATGTTTACTGTGCTCTTTCCTGATTCACCGATGTGAAGAAAATCATCTATTTATATTTCCCAGACAATTATGAATGATTTGAGAGCCAAGTGAGCTGAAGTATGATATACCTATTGTTAGTGATTTATGTAACAAATGGCTATCCATACTTAAACCACAACTTTAAACCTGAGTTTAATTGAACCTGCTATAAGAATACGGGCCATAGGGTGTATGCGCAAGGAGGAATTCTACCTAAGCTAGATTCCATGGACGGTATTCTGAAGTCAGGTTTAATTTAGACAATGGTCTCACTCTGTGCTAAAATTATGGGGAGCCAAAAGTAAAATATATATATATATGTTTATATTGTAAGTTTCTTATGTTTACTAATTTGATTTCTTTTGCTTTCACAATGAGGCAAAATTCTTCAAAATAGTTCAGCTATCATTCCCAGACAATTATGAACAATTTGAGTGTCAAATAAGGAAATAAAGTGGATGTGTACTGTTAGGGATTCGTGCCCTAATCGGCTTTCCATACTTAAACCACAGATTTAGACCAGAGTTTAATGTAAACCTGATATCAGAATACATGCTAATGGGTGGTATTCTAACTGCTTGGTCGAGTCAAACCTTGCTTAACTTAGAGCACACGTTTATGGGGTGCCATTTGTTTTCCAATACACCAATTAGAGATTATTCTTATCCTGCTGCAAAAAGATAAAAATATAGAAATATTTAATTAGTGAGGAATAGGAACAAAAAAAAACATATGTAATTTCAATGAATCAATTGATATATTAACCCACGAAAATTGAATATTATGAAGCCTGGCATTCCATAGTAGTGCGGTTTATCAATTCTTCTTAAGACTAGGTGTTAAGGTATCTAGGTATCACAAGTGTTTGGCATTTCTTAGGAACGTAAACTTGAAGGTGAGGGTATATGTAAAGCAAACAAAGTATGTACAATATATGTCTCTCCTAAAAGCTAATAATCACTAAACTGAATTTTTTTTAGTCTTTATGAACGAAAGAGCTGAACATACATTGACTTTGACATGTTTGAAATGCTTCGTGAAGGGTTTCTGAGAGTATTAATTCATTATACATTCCGATACATCTTGATAAGTTTGATTTAGAATGGCGACATGAATAAAAAAAAAGTTTTAAAAAATCCACTTCAAAGGCTAATCGTACTGCATCAGAATGTAGTTTAGTGTAATCTTAAATTTACTTACTAGCATTATCACATACGTTTTATGCGTTAATGTTGGAGCATGGATTAACAACTGTTCATTGAATGCTTGGGAATATGGAAACACCTATTGACCTAGCCAGATCTCGGAGAATATAAAATGTCATGTTTGGTGCTTAATGCCCGCGAAACTAGTGTGGAAATTTCACAGGATTTAAAGGGAAAAAATTACAATATATATTTTTTTTGTTATTGCGGTTGACTTCATTACAATCATATTCTTGCATTGTTCAAGTAGCTGGTGATTTGAGAGGCATGTATATGCCCTTCCGAGTATATATATAATTTTAAGTAGCGTTCAGTTTAAAAAAAAGACCATTATAATTGATGGATGTCCTTAAGTGTTGTTTCTTCTCGTGCATATATCCATTATCCAGACAATGAATGAAATATACAAGCACTAACATATACACAGCAAAAACTGTGGTATTAACCGGTGTACATAGAGGACCACACCAGTTATTTTACACCGGTATTAAATTGGTGGTGTTAGCTTTACACCTATAGGTGTTATTACAACACTTTTGGTTGTTACATTTACACTCTTTGGTGTTACGTATGTTCCATCTTTAGGGTGTAATTTTAACACCTAAGGGTGTGGTCCTCTATTAACACCAATTGGTGTCAGTTTTAACACCACAGTTTTTACAGTGCAACTTGCGTCTATACACACTCTTAGCTTACTGATGTTTTTTGAGGGTTTTTTCCCCGTTTTACTTTACGATGAGTCATATTGCCGTAAAACGTGAAGTAACGCAGCAACATCGAACCAGTATAACTATCAATACAGTATGAAATAAGCAGCTATCTAGAAAATAAAAACTTTTTTACGAACTACTTTGCAATAAATACGGTTTGCTCGTGTGAAATATAACAACAATGGTATCTCTATGTTATAATACGCGGAAAGTAAATACACACATAATCACATATACACTATTACAATACACGCAGCATGCATGTTCAAGTATTTGCATCTCTTTCGTGATTATAAAAGACTAAATCAACTCGAATGGGAATGCATATTATTATATACGAGCAATGCTAGAAACGGTAAAAGTTTTGCATGATTTGTCTCTAAACATCATAAAATCAGTATACACATGGTTACAGTTATCATGAACATGCGCGATAATTGACAAATGCAACATTTTTGCATAACTATGGACAAGATTTTATTTATAGTTGTTTTTGTATGAAATGAGCTAAACATAATGTATATGTATATATATATTACCTCTCTCTCCAAATTTGCTAATCAATCACATTGTAAGATTAACTCCCTGTTACACTCCTTAATTTATTTTGGGACACAATTTCCTCTAAATAACCTAACACTTTTATTTTTGCATCAATATGTCAATAATATCATATTCATATCAATGGGACGAAGGATTTGATATTTTTGGGCTAGCGGGAAATTACCAATTATCCCCGTGTCAAATATTCGAGAAAAAAAGAAGTCTTAATGCATAATCCCCCGTCGGGATATAATCCCAGAAAAACCGCTCAACTGAGATGCATGGCCTTCTCAGGGATGGTATAACATGGTCAAAATCTTCTTCATTTCCCCGCCTAAAATGTCAATGTTTCAACTGACCAGATACTCCGGATATCTACGTCTCTCTAGTATCATGATCAATATTTAAGCGAAACCACTGATCTCCAAAAATATACCACTTGCAAGGGATAGGTTTCTTTCTTACAATTTCATGAGATATTCATTTGTTCTCGAGTATGGTATTAGTCAACGGAGTCGTGACTTCTTGAGATGGAAAGTTGTAATGTTCTATAAGGACTTTTAAAAGCTTTAAAATAGAAAGGAAATATAAATGAATGGAGGACATAAAAGTCCCAACTAAAACAGAAGATTTTTTTAAACAAGATATCTCATGATAAAAGAAACAGAAAAATTATACTTTAAAGAAGAAAAGGAGAAAGAATTTTGGTCAAATGCAGGGCTGCCCCCTCCCCCCCGCCCACACACACACACCTTTTTAATCTGAAACACTGGAAAAAAGCGTACAATAACCATCTGACTGTGTTTTCTTTTTTTTGCATGGTCAACCCCCCTACCCTTCAAACCCGTTCCGCGGCCCCTAAAATAATAGTCTATAGTCTCTCAAAAGTAATTTAGACAAGGTAAAACTGACACTTTCTGTGTGGATGAGTGGGACAAAAATGATTTTTCGACACCCGCCAAATTCATCGCTTATATAACATTCTTTATCTCGCAAATGCCGGTATTAGATTCCAGAACAAACTCTGTTAATAAAACATGATAAAGATAAGATGGTATTGCGCAGTCACATTTCCCCGGCGAGTCTAAAACAGCCGTTTTAACATTTCTTGTACCGGCTACGTATTATAGTTGGTTTGAATGAGGAATAAAAAGGCTTTCGAAATGTGAGTGCAGCAGTACTAGGTAGTTTTCACAATTGTGACGGGGACAAATTCTACGACATAGACAATCTATTGTTAAAAGACCTCAATGACAAAACAGTGTTTGTCGAAAATCAGGGATTCAAAACAGCAGTTTTGGTTTGGACAATGGACGAACGATATCATTAGTAAGTTTTGTCACCTGAGAACCTTACGACGATCGGCTGTCAAGGTTCACAAGTTTTAGACAAGACCTCTCAGCTGTTTATTGTGATTTGACTGGCATTTTCAAAAGATTGTCTATGTTGTAGAATCCGTCAGTGTCGCGACTGTGAAAACTCGCTATTATGATAATAACAATAATAATATTTGAAATTTATATAGCGTATAATAGTCAAAAGACTCTCTATGCGCTTTACAAAATATATTTAATTACTAATACATTAAGTCTTATGTAAATTATACAATAAACCATAATCCTAAAATACTTAATACAAAAAATTCGAACAAATTAAATTAATACATAAAGTTACATCACTAATGAAGTGAAAACTTACAATATTTAACAATATAATATATTTAACATTATTAGAAGACTATTTTGAAAATAGGTGTGTTTAAAGCATTCATTTAAAGATGGGGAAGGATGGTTCAGTTCTTATATTTAATGGTAGAGAATTCCACAGTACAGGGACAGATAAAAATGGCTCTTGTATTTGTGGAGGGAACGGTGAGTAGATGTTGTGAGAATGATCGAAGCTTACGTCTTGGTTGATTCTATAGGTGGGTCTTCATCAGCTCGAGCTTGAAGAATAGCGCGCTAATGTGGGATCAGAGAAATAAGCCCGAAGTCAGTGGGAGTGTGCGATCCCGTCTTCACCAGCTCGAGCTCGAGTTTAAGCCCGAAACTGGCGCATGCGCGCTTCAAAGGAACAAGCGCGCGGTTTTAAAATTTTACCGCGCCAACATTCGGACCGTCTGCGTACGTACACAGTACGTGTGCGTACACGTACACGTGTGTTTTGTTGTTGTAAGAGCCGGAAATTGATTGTTGCAGTGCATGGTGGGATCGATAAACCCGAAATTTGAGCTCGAGCTGGTGAAGACGCGAAAAGAATAGCGCGCTATTTTGCGAATTAGCTCGCTATTCTGAAAATAAGTCCAAGATTTTGGTGGTTTATTTTCCGATCAGAATAGCGCGCTATTTCCGTCTTCATTGCAAAATTAGCTCGCTATTCTCTGATCGGGCTAATTCACTGGATCAGGAATAGCGCGCTATTCTTCAAGCTCGAGCTGGATTAAGACGCACCTTATGAGTCCTTTATTTGGGAATGGATCCGAGAACGCTCACTGACAGACCCATCCCCCTCCCATTCATGCCGCAACGTAACTCCTCTTCGTCTTTTGCATATTTGTGGCGTTATTACATGCATAAGGGATTCTTCGCAACTGCAACGGACTTAAATTTACGGCGTTGTTCAACTATCTGCTAAGATTATGGGAAGCCAAAAATGTGGAAAAATTGTTTGCATCATTTATTCATCTGCCATGCTTTTACGATGAATAAAACTTTTAGATATTATTTCCAGACAGAATTATTTCAGTGTCAATAAGCTAATGAATTTAACCCGAACCATTAGAGATTGGCTATCCATAGTTAAACCGCAACTTAAAACCGGGGTTTAGATTATTATAAGTATAATATTGCATATTTTTCCATTTTGATAAAAAAACACTCAAATGGGCCGTCATTACCATCATACTATCAAGTCACCATCGCCAATGTGCACATTAAAAAACAGTTTACGGATCAAATTCTAATATTATATTCTCAATAAATTAAGCGTGGAAATCTGACAGTTTAAACAGCTTCTACAAGGTTCATATATAGTGAACAGCGTTGTATAGCATCTTAAACAATGTTTTTACTGTGCAATGAATTGTCATTCATTGCGTTTGTATTATTTGACATTTATGGTTATCTTTTATTGATAAAGCTCGTAAAGAAAGATAAATGGATGTATTTCCAAATATAATATTTGATTCTGAAAGGAAAAGGCAGTTATCATCATAAAAAAGCTATCTTCTTACCCCTATATTGATTGATAAACTGAATAGGGCAATTTATGGGAGTAAATGACGACCATTACATTGAAATGAGCTCCATTTACTCCATGATGAGGAACATAAAATTAGAAATGTGATCTTCATAGATCCGGGTTCGTTTTTATGGGATATCCATTTGTTATGATGGGGAGAGCCACGGCATTGGTAATATAACAAAATACACAGAGAAACGTCGTATAAAATGATAGTAATATTAATTTGGAATGTGGGCCATTGCTGCGATACCAATGAATGAATTTGATGTGGAGGGGGGTTAGGTTATGGGCAAACTCATGGCTATATAAAATAGATCCACATTTCGTAGATTTACATCGTACAAGTTGCAGTTTGACTGAAAAAATGAATAAAGGAAATGGTTTCCAAATGATGTTTATACAGTATATGTAATGTAATGTATATAAACGTATTCATAATAAAACAATATAGAAGAGCCATCCTTTTCGTTGAATAGAAATTATTTCATTTCTGAATAAATGATTTATTTTGATACGTTTTTCCTAAGTTGAACCATCATTGAGATATTTTTATCGCAAAAGTACTGTTTTGACAAAGATGGCGGGAGGTGCCGAATTTTCGTCTCTTTCGTACTTTATATTCTGTACCCAGAAAACGTTTACCATGCTGACAAACGATTTACAAAACATTTATTTTATTGGAATTGCAATTTAGCTTGTGATATTTACTCATGAGTCATGCTTAATATCTTTATGGCCCCGAGTGCATGACATTTAAAAAAATCAACAAAGAGCAGATGAACTGTGAATTTGATGACTTTATCCAACGCTACTTGTTGCTCACGCGACTGTAATCATCCACATGATTTATATCTTTTACACAATAATTAATTTAAGATTATGTAAATTTGTTTTCAGACTGGGTCTTGATAAGTACTGCAGGCGATGGGAATTTATTCGGTTTAAACTTTTCATTAAAGAAAATCATTGAAAATAATTTCAGATTTATGTATTAATGATTAGCGACGTGCATTCTTTACCTACTGAATATAACATATGTGAAAACAAAACAGCCATTAGTCGAATAATGTAACATGTTTCTATGGTGGAAAATGGGGTATTCTCTGGACAGAGAGCAGGCGATCATTAACCGAAATATTTTAACCTTCATTTCCAGGGGAAATCGTTACAGCAAATGCGTCATGAATTTTCATTCCTGCGACCATCAACGAAAAAAAAAATACTGTTGTTCTTTTTACCATCGTAATGAATTGTTTTGCCAGAAGCAAAAGCAAATCGGTACAACCAAAGTTTGAAGAGAGGATAATGCAGAACCGAATCGCTCTCCGTAACCATTAATTCCTTTTGCATTTCAGCATCATACGCATTCTCTTTCAAATGGGTTCCTCCCACTGGCGGATCCAGGGGGCATGTGTAATGTAAATATACCGCTTTTAACCAAGTGTCCCCTCCCCCTCAAAACCTAACCCTTTTTTTTTTGCTTCTCAGATTTTCATCAGAAAAAATGTGCCTTACCCCACCCCTTTTGGAAAATCTTGGAACCGCCCCTGGTTCCTCCTTTCTCGTTTTTATTTGCTGTAATCATTCTGTTAGACTTTTAAAATCCATAACGATCGCTTGAAGACACATATCGAACGAAACCTCTGCCAATCAAATGGAAATAGAATAGTACATCTGAGGCTACAATCATTGATTGACCACTAACAGCTGAAACAATAACATATACTTTGCTGAGCGTATCCCAAGGACAGGTATCTTTGAGCATTAAAGGATTCTCATATTCGTTCATCTTTTTTTTTGTCTTCGCCTGCATGCGTTCTTCATGTTTAGCATGTATGGAGTCGGTGTTTCCACTGGTAGAGCAAAATGCTATGTAATAGTGTTTGTGAATCATTACACGCGGCAAAGAGTAACCCCAATTTGTAAGTTTGTTCCTCCCCTCCAACACACACACACATACCTCTCTAAGATAAATTCAGCTTTGATCAGTGATAATAAACGGGGTCATGATAAGTTATTAAAAACCAATTCAAAATTATATTTACAATGTTTAAATTAAATTCTGCATTGATAAATAAGTTGTGGGGCCCCTTAAAAAATGACAGCTTATCAACAGCGGCAACAACGTTAGATACCAAATATATCATGAATATCACTTGAAAATCATTAAAAAAACAGCGGCATAAACAGTGAGAGGACTACCAGAATAGTTAATACAACAGTGCAATTAGTTGTAAGTTTGTTTTCATGCTATGGAGAAGAAGAAGAACTGCTGTAAAGCGGTTGTATAGCAATTATTAATTGTAACCATAATCAACAAACAGTCAAAAGTAATGGGTATGCCTATTAAATCATCAAAATAAAGGAATGGAAGAAAGTAGGCGTATATGGTGGAATTAAAAAAAAAGAAGACGAACACTAACGTTTTGTATTGCAGACTACTGAATTCATTATGTTCATATCTAATAATATTCATCGATTTCAAAAAGTCTTATAATAAGCTTCTAAGCATAATACTAATATTTCAATTTAAAAACAACAGTAAAAAACATCGTTGAAAAAATCATGAAATAATAATACTCTAGCAACGTCAATCTTGTCCACGAAAATAATTCAACTTTTTAACTGTTGCTACAGGTTTCTGATACTTAACGCTGCCCCCCCCCCCCCACATAAACACACACACGCGCGCGCGCGCCCTCTCACGCACTTCCACTCACACATGAACAAAAACAGGCATATACAGCATGTCAAAGATAGGTTCGGAGAAAATCATATCAAACCTTGGAATAAATTTATACATTTGCTGAAAACATATTTCCATTTAAAACACCGATATAATATCGGCATCTCAATCCGTCTAGGTTTATTGGCCGGTATTATTTGAAATGTCAGATATGATTACAGCAAATCAACCGACATGAAATATCAAAATTATTATGATCCACGGCTATATAATAGCGTGTATTAGATCATTGTATGTATATTTCGTTGTTGTTTATTTATATGAAACACTAAGGCATAATTCGAGATGTAATCTTAACAAGAATATTATTTTTTAAGTCTTTAAAGAAATATACCCCAAAAATAAAAAGGGAAAATGATTTATTTTAGAATAAGAGCAACTTACGTAAGATATCATGGGTAGATTTAAAGCAGCAGATACTTTAGCCTCCGTTGTGCAGGTTAGACCAGGACCTATGAAAGCAACATTTCCATTCCGCCATAAGTCCGTTAAAGCACGTATCGAACCTTCCTCGTTACCGTGTGTATCCATATAGCGAAACTTGAGCTCATATCCCGGCAGCAGGTCCGGGTTCCTATTAACATCACGCACCGCTACGGTCATGGCGCCACCGTTAAAACGTACCAGACGATACACAGTGGTATCATCCGGGGCTAGGAAACCAATATTAATCGTTTTGGTCTCATTCATCGAGCCAGGATCGATGGTTGTAGTCTGGGCATAGCATACGGACATCAAACCCAAAAACAAAACTGTGAAATTCACCAGGATCTCCATTGGTCTGTCTTTTCGATTGGCCTAGTAGTCGTTCCTATTGCGGCAATTTAAGAACAGTTGTTCAGCTACTTTTATCATGGAAACGCGCTTCCATGTTTAATCACTACTACAGAAACGCATGATTAAAAAGAATTCGATTATTTGCGCTTCAATCATACAAGTGTAAACAGGAATATGAAAAAAACATCCAACGCAAGATCTATTTGCTCATTAGTTGATTTAGACTAAATAATCGATATTAGAAGAGTTCTGTCTCACTTCAGAATTGAAAACCAAATGTTTGCACTTGCACTTCAATTCAAACCAATCACCATGATAAACCTAGGGTAAGTGCCTATCATAGATCGATGATTCAACTGACATGTGTGCGTTATTTATGTAATTAAAAGGTAAACTGCAACGGAATAATGTTCAGCTAATCATCTAGCAACGAAATCATCTATGCGCAGATTTGTAGAATCTAGCAACTGCGAGCAAATCAATTTCAGGTACAAGTGTATTTCCACTCGCTGTCAAAATAAATCACCAAATCCCTTCCGCGATGAAATTTAATTAACCAAGCAACAACGGCGAAGCAAAAATATTGAGTTATCCCTCACATAAACATGTCGCGAATATCAGGTAATATACTTCTTCTCTCGCTCGATAATGCTTCGAAAGGTTGAAGAAATTCGTTTTTCCTTCGCAGATTTTCTTTACTTCTTATATGGCTTATCAAAACTGTCGAGGCAAAATCCAGCCTAAGTAATGTGAAGTAGGTTTATTTTGATCCGTTATTCACGATGGTAGTACGAGACACTGATAAGGGGTGGGTAAATCGCTTCACTTTCATTCGTTGAAGAGCGGTATATTTCAGTTTCTCCCGCACTGTTGTACACTATGGTTCGTTCTCTCTCCTGGGAATGACTTTCCTTTCCTCTGGTTGGTCGATGTAATCATCGTTATGTCGCCCTCACACTAAGCCATTGGTTCTTGGATTGGCAAGGACAGTGCGACGACCTGTGCAATGTAAGGAAACAAAGAGATGGAAAGAAGACAACTATTTCAAATCGAAAATCAATATTGTTATTCCTTCAAAATGAAACCATTGTAAGTAATCATCATTTTAGGAATGTGTAGTATGGTTATAAACGGTCTATTTACAAAGATTTCACACGTGACATTTATACTTGCAGGGAAGCAGCCAGTCATTTTGCAAGCCATAATGTGCGACGGCTTTCGGTCTATTCCAACACGACCAACTGTCGAATGGAATAGAAGACACCGTCATGAAAGAGCGAGATCGTCACCTTAGATTTGAATCAGAGCCACAGGATTACACTAAAATCTGAACACGATATGAAGTAAAAATATGTCACAGAATAAGATTGCTCACTCAGTTTGTCAATCTGAAACTAAACGGGTTCGCCTGAACATCAAGTGTTCTGAATGTTAAGCGGACCTGATTTAGTTTGAATTGGGAGCCAAACCTTGACAGACCGATTAACGATAAAGAACAAGTTAAGTACTAATACAAGAAAAAATCATTACAATTATATAGCGTATTGCGTTATCATTTCAATGCGCTTTCAATAAAACAGCATACATACAATATATCAAGTTAACCTGTTTAGTAAAGCTTCATGCCTGAGCCACATTTCATGAAATATGGCCAGACTATTCAATCACCATGATCGCTCCTTTTCTGATTTATCAAAGGCTAGTTTACGACTTCATCACTATTGACAAGGAAAAGAAACCTAACTCAGCAACCAGTGGGGGTAATGAACCCTATGCGCTTGATACCCCACGTCTTGTTCACATAATATTAGCAATGCAAAAAAGTTTTAACTGTTTTATGGAATTGCTTATTCATTTCCCAAGTTATTCAAAGTCGACATAAGACACTGAAATGTACTTCACTTCAACATATTTCCTAGCAAATGTGGTTTCAATTGTTTGTATGTACAATTATTCTAATAGAATGCAAAATCTTACCGGTTCTATCAGTTATTGTTAGGTGTGTCAAAGTGGCAATTTTTTTCATTGGAATCAAAAATGAACTTCAAATTTTGAATTTACCTTGTGCCTGAGATTGTCTAAAATGAGATTTTCCATTAACCTAATTTTATACCAAAAGTGTATTAAAATCGCTCTAGTTTATTCATGTAATAGATTGGTTGGATGTTCCCCAAACCTTTTTAATCCGTGTTGGTCGAGTAATGACTGCAATAACTGCAATTACGAAGTGCAAACGTACTACTTCGATTACAGCGGAAAATAAACAAAAAAGTTATAATGAACAGCTGAGCCCAGGAGAAGCACTTTACTTTACTGTTTGTTTGCTCCGTTAGTGTCATTTGATAATAAAAACCTCATTGCAAAGGAAATTAGCAACATATTCCACCACAGTTCCTGTAGTTGCTTCCAGATTGTGCATAATTTGTTCCACGTGACGTTTCTAGCTTAAATCTTTACAGACAAACAATATTTCTATAAAATTACAGCATTGCGATCGTAACAAACAGGGGGCCGTTTCATAAAGCTGTTCATTAGTTAAGAGCGACTTTAAGAACGACTGGTGATCCTTTCTTACGCGCTAAACCATCGCCTATGGTGTATACCATTTACCAAAAGAAAGGATCACCAGTCGTTCTTAAAGTCGTTCTTAACTTACGAAAAGCTTTATGAAACGGCCCCCGGGTCATGCATTAGATTTGTCATCTGGGTGAAAATACAATATCGACATTTTCTATTCTCCATTTCCATCGCAAAAAAGATCCTCATATATGTATTTCTAGGACGATTGACTATGATATAAAAATAATTCAATTGCCAAAAGCACACCTTTTGTGGCATGGAAAATATTCAGTGGTTAAGCCTAGACTTGCTGTTGACTCTAACCATGCTACGAGTTGATGCTTCGTAAAAATGCACCGTTTCGGTGAGGCCTCTATTTGAATTTAAATCTCTCGTTGGTGCTATGTCTAGTAGATCATGTAGATCCGCAGTTACAGGGAGAGCAGAATATCACTTGGATTAATAAAAAGAGATGCGGAGTTCATAAGGGATAAACGTGTGCATATTTTTTAGGAGAAATTCATTTTTTTTTCATTTGAACTATAATTCATATCCATGAGTTACGAATCAAGACAATACGTGAATGGGAAAGGATTTATGTGCAATAATATTTACTCAGGTACCGTCAAGTCTATTATCAATCAATGAATCAATTAAATATCCATGAAATCCGCGGGATTTAAGAAATGATTTCAGCATCAAATTACGTTGATTAATGCCGTAGTGCGCCATGATATTTTCGTCACATGCTTAATCTCAGCCCATTCATCATTCGCATGTGAGTATCTGAAATCGAAAGTGAGAGTAGCTAGAAATAATTAATGTTAAATTACGTTTTGCAGGATATTTGAATCGCGTGATAAACGATGTCTTTGCTAGAGATATCTTTCGAAAACAGAGTCACACAAAAGGATAAAACGAAATATCGATATATCATTTTATATTTGATCTGGAAAAAAGGTCTGCAAATAATAAACCAGCGATGATGAAGCACCATTAGACGAACATTTATCGCATCATGCAAATACAGTTTCGTTTCATCGTCGCTTAAATGTCATGACTTTAGCAATGCTCTTCGATCAATACATTTACGTTGTAATCATGATGTCTTTCATAAAAGAACAAACAAGTTTGCAAATCTCTCCGCGTCCTCCGTTTAGATATTGATATTTTAAATGTTGATGGAAATTTCTAACACCAAGTCTGATTTCATCACATCTGTTTACTATTACTATTTCACATAAACGTCGCTCAGTTGAGTAACAAAGGCCATGTTTAAGGAATATTAATAAAGACACATTAGTATCACCAGTTAGGCAGACGGTAATCAAAGTGAAAGATTGATAAAAAAAATACTAATGATGGGTAGGGCACTAGGGAGCGTGAAGATATAGAGATAAAAGAGGGGAATCGAGTGAAAGAAAGAGAGGAAGGGAACAAAGATAGGGGGAGTTCTCGGTAGAGGGGTGTGGAGAGTTGATCGAATTTAGAAAAAAATCCTCAGAATGGAAACATTGAGTTTACCAACATCAATCAATCTTTAGCATGTCTAACCAAAAAAAAAAGAAGAAGAAAATACATTGACTGCAGGCATTCATAAAGTGTGCTTTGAAGCATGTCTCACAAATTACTGGATTCTTAATCAAATAATATTCAGCATCTGGGGAAAAGTATATTTACAAGGGATTTCAAATTGATGCATTGCCTCGAAACGATATTTTAACTTGTAAAATAGATAAATTTCCTTTCTAAACATTTTTTTTTTGGTAATCAATCCTCGTCTTGTGTCATTTTTTTCTGGGGGTAAGAATAATTTCGGTCTGATACTGATGGTAAGACGTGGGTACAATCGTAAAAAGGCAATGTCGCAACGCATGACAAAAACTGACCTCAAGATAAAAAATGGAGATTTGATTTAATATAAATGTAAGAGAGTTAGCTTTTTAACGACAGGGAGATGATAACTAATATTTTTTATTTTAATGGATTAAATACTTCTTAATGTGTTAAAAGAACTATATAATCTCGTTCTGTTATATACACAAGAGCTATCTATCGTGAAAATGATATGGATGACCAAACTCTTGTAGAAGAGGCTACTATGAAATTCGTGTCATATTTCGTCTGATTTTTTTTAATCTGGATGAGCTGAGTATAACAATGTTTGGTTCCGATTTTAGCCACGTTGTCATTTTCCATGTTTTATTTTTATTTAACCCGTCTTTACGAATGTCGAATAATACTTTCCTCTGATTTGTCAAAAGTTGGAAAAATGTATTTGACCACGCCTGAAAAAAACGTAAGGTGGTAACCATGGGCAACGGGCATAGTTCACAAGGTTTTTGTGCGTTGCACCCTGGATGTCCCCATAGCAGTGGACATAGTTAAATTTTGCTGAGATCCTTATTCGATTGCGTGGAAAAAGTTGTGCTGCGATTGTGGACGAATGCAATGACTATGTCAAGTCCTTTTCTCTTTTGACATTTTTACATTTCTTAACCTATATTGGTCAAAATCCAGCATTTCATGACGGCCATTGAAATTCAAAATGGCTGAGGGAGTCGTTCTCGAATAAAAAAAAATAACAGAAACTGCTTTCAGCACTTTCATTTCCGAAAGTTATCCTTTGAATATATATTCATGTATAGAGTTTGGCACAAAAATCTAGTGGGATTTACTATTTTTTCCCGTTTCGAAGGTTCTGTTTTGTAAACCAAGATAAGTTGAAAAAAACTACGTGAGAACTTATCTATATCTTTCTTACCCTTTCATGTCCCAAAACACTTCCCATTGGGCATCATTAACAGAATTATTCATTTTCTTGAACAGTGGTATTTACCGAGTACAAAAGCCCCGAGCGTATCTTTCACGATTTTTCTTCGTCAAACTTGCAAACCAATTCTATTTTTTATATATATTTCGAGATACGAGTGCATACATGTAGATGGTGGGGAGTGTCAGTAATTAAATTGAGAATTTTGATTGGAAAGGTTTGGCAATTTCCTCTACAGGTATGTCTCTTAGCTGTCTTTAGAGGGCAGCATTAATTATAAATAAATAATGGTAAAAGCAATTTAATCTTGTGAAGAAAACATCCCCCAGCAAGGAACGGCTGACTTATATTTTAAGGTTAAACGGAGAAATCATTGCAAGAGTGGATTTTATATATTGGGATAAAACTTTCAGGAAAAAAAATCGTTTGATGTGATTTTTTTTCACTTCTAAACATATCAATGACGTTGTACATGGTAGTGATCATCCCAGAGCTATTACCAACAGAGATGGTGTTATATAGGTTTAGTAAAAAAAACGTATAGTAAAGCGCCATGCGCATTTTTGGTATTCAAGGCGATGGAATGTTTTATAAAGAAGGTAATATCATTCAATTTAGATCCATTCAAAATACGATGTCAGTTGCAGCACTGGGCACATTCGGGGCCGGCTAGTTGTAGAAATATTGGAAGTAGTAGTAGAAGAAGCGGTATAGTAGTAGTAATAGTAGTGGTAGTAGTAGTGGTGGTAGTAGTAGTAGTAGTAGTAGTAGTGGTAGTAGTAGTAGTAGTAGGAGGAGTAGTAGTAGTAGTAGTAGTAGTAGTAGTAGTAGTAGTAGTAGTAGTAGTGGTAGTGGTAGTAGTAGGAGGAGGAGTAGTAGTAGTAGTAGTAGTAATAGTAGTGGTAGTAGTAGTAATAGTAGTAGTAGTAGTAGTAGTAGTAGTAGTGGTAGTGGTAGTAGTAGGAGGAGGAGGAGTAGTAGTAGTAGTAGTAATAGTAGTGGTAGTAGTAGTAATAGTAGTGGTAGTAGTAGTAATAGTAGTAGTAGTAGTAGTGGTACCAGTAGTAGTAGTAGTAGTAGTAGTAGTAGTAGTAGTAGTAGTAGTAGTAGTAGTAGTAGTAGTAGAAGTAGTAGTAGTAGTAGAAGTAGTAGTAGTAGTAGTAGAAGTAGTAGTAGTAGTAGTAGTAGTAGTAGTAGTAGTAGTAGTAGTAGTAGTAGTAGTAGTAGTAGTAGTAGTAGTAGTAGTAGTAGTAGTAGTAGTAGTAGTAGTAGTAGTAGTAGTAGTAGTAGTAGTAGTAGTAGTAGTAGTAGTAGTAGTAGTAGTAGTAGTAGTAGTTAGTAGTAGTAGTAGTAGTAGTAGTAGTAGTAGTAGTAGTAGTAGTAGTAGTAGTAGTAGTAGTAGTAGTAGTAGTAGTAGTAGTAGTAGTAGTAGTAGTAGTATTAGTAGTAGTAGTAGTAGTAGTAGTAGTAGTATAGTAGTAGTAGTAGTAGTAGTAGTAGAAGTAGTAGTAGTAGTAGTAGTAGTAGTAGTAGTAGTAGTAGTAGTAGTAGTAGTAGTAGTAGTAGTAGTAGTAGTAGTAGTAGTAGTAGTAAAGTAGTAGTTGTTGTTGTTGTTGCTGTTGTTATTGGTGACGCTCGTGTGTGCTTTTTATAATGCTGTATGATATTATGGTATATGGAAGAAGGGGATAGCAGTATTAATAACATTAGTATTTGATTTCATATCAATGTAAACATTTACACTTAAATCACAATTTCATTTATCAAGATTGAATACACTCCCTGATCATTAAGACCAGCATATAAAACACCTACTTTGGTGACCTTTTTTATTATTATTCACAGTAGAAGCACAAACCATTCGTATCATATGACACAAATGAAGATAGATGCTTACTATACACAAAGGTGTCAAGTGTTTTATATTGCCGGAGCTCTCAGTACTCTTTTGTTGACTATAGATTGAGGTCTTTTGATCTCCCGTCAATTCCTACAAACCAGAGTGAATTCCAAACACAATTTTGTATCCTATCCGAATTTCG
Source organism: Lytechinus variegatus (assembly GCF_018143015.1). NCBI lineage: Eukaryota > Metazoa > Echinodermata > Echinoidea > Temnopleuroida > Toxopneustidae > Lytechinus > Lytechinus variegatus. The sequence continues at coordinate 35,625,808 of NC_054749.1, forward strand.
AGTAGGTAGCCAGGAGAGGAGAGAGAAAGCCTTCAATATTTACACCCAGGTTTGGCGGTTTCTAGATGCTATATTATGTACCCAGAGTTGAATACAGTGTCGCATCTACTCAGCATGGAGCAAGAAGGACATAAATGACTCAGATCATGTCAGGATAAGAAAAACATACAATTTCACCACTGATGAGAGAAAATAGGGGAAATAATAGGGGATCTCACTTGGAACGATGGAATTAAGATAAAACGGGAAGGAAAACGCTTGTTGAAAATGAAAGGAAGACGGTAGAATGCTAACAATAGTGCGAAGTATACAAAGGTAAGTGAGGATGAGCGGTTGTGTGCGAGTATAGCCAGGCTGACACTTGCACGACTATTGGCCACGATTTTGTCGTGGCAAGTCGTGCCATTTTGGGGCACGAACTGTGTGCCCGTCAGTGTCCACGTTGACACGAACTGGCACGAAGAGTTCACGCATAGTTTGCGCATAGTTTACGCACTTCCCGCATTGGCACGACGAGTTTGCGCAATTCGGACGGTGTCGTGCTGAACTATTCGTGAACACGACGTGAGCTGACTGCCACGCACTGGCACGCATCGTACCGACGAGTTCACGAACAGTTTGCGCATAGTTCACGACCCGGTCGCAAATTTTGTCGTGACCAAAATTTTGAACATTTCAAAATTCTCGTCGCGTCATGGCACGCAGTCACGACGTGTTTACGCACACTTCACGCCAGTTCACGACTAGTTTGCGCACTGGCACGACTTGAGTCGTGCCAATGCGTGACACAAAATCGTGCAAGTGTCAGGCTGGCTTATGTATAAAGTGTGGGAAGGAGGTATGGACGAGCGTTGTGTGCTAAAGGCATGGTCACACCGCCCGAGCGTTGTTGGAGCGGTCGTGGGGCGGTAGAGAGAGAGAGTCGAATTTCGCTCACAAAATTGGGGGAAAAATCGAAGAAAAAAATCGAAATCGAAAATGGTGAACGGTAGCGAGCGATGATGATTTTTTCTCTCCGCTCCACGACCGCTCTAACAACTTTCGGGCGGTGTGACCAGGCCTTTACAACTGGTATTCTAATTTCTAACGATGATTAGTTGTCAATGGATTTAGTTTTAAAAGGCATTATATACCGAAGCATTGTAATACCTTTAAATATAGAGATCATCATAAATGAGCATTGTTTCGACCATCGTACTTCTTCACTTAGCATGAGAAACATTGCGTTATATTAATGCTTGATAATGTAGGTGGGCTATCGTCAGAATTGGGACATGATTGCAACGACAACAGGGGGCGTGAAAGGTGTCTATGTCTTATGGTAAGTGTACCATGACCAACACATTTCATACACGATCTATTTACTGTCTTGGATACCAACGTCGTTCCAATTACATGTTCCAATTGACAATCATTGTAAAACTCTTCCGACAAATTTTCCCCCAAGTTGTGTTGCGCTGTGTCCAATAATGCTAAAATGTTAAGGATTGTGGTACCGGCTTGAATGGGAGATTGATATTTAGAGAAAATGGACGGGCGATGACGCTTATCAAGAAAGGATATAATTACTATCTATTCTAATTTTCAAAATCAGTTATCAACTTTCGATAGGATTGTCTTTATTATATCAATTATTTGTTTTCCTTTCAAATAATCGCGTTATAAAGACAAGAATATACGGAAATTGAAATGCATGATTATTTCTTACACTACAATCCATTCTCTTTTTTAAGAAATATAAGTTCGAATACATTTATGAAAGTTATTTACTTCACTTCTTGACGTTAATGTCAGAAACCCAGTTACCAAGCACAGGTCAGTTTCTATTTAGGCAAGCCATTTCTTGAATTTCATATCTCCCTTCAGAATGGTTTCTTAGTATAGCTTTTCAGGTTCATTTATAAGCTGGTACTGTACTTGAAGAAAATTAATAATCCGATTAGACTGCGTTGGGAAGACCATTCATATGTCCCTTTCCTTGCCCTTCATAAGGTTCCAACACAATTTCTATAACTGACGATCTAACATGAATAATACGTTCCTGGAAAAAAAATAATTATTCATATATACATATGAACTTTGGAAAACGGTAATGCCATTACTATTGGGATAACAGATTAACTATTGCTTCATTTCAGGGAACGAAACACATTGAATCTCCTCTGTTATAAGACCATATCATTATTTGGAATACCGATGGCTTAACAATATTTGTAGCGATTCGGGTAAAGCGGAATCCACCATCGCAAACCGCATAGGAGGAAATTTAATTATAAGCAATTTGCTTGAAAAATGAAGTGATATTTGATCATGTTGATATTACTTAAAATTAAAACCTCAATGGAAATATTCCGATATGGTTGCAACTATTGAATTCAGAAAGAAAACTATAGATATTGATAAAAGAAACGTTTTTCATTCAAATGCAATTATTACATACCTACAGTGAGAGTGATGAGAAAGAAATAAAAGCGAAAGGAGATTTTTTATGCTATATTTTATATAACACTTAGCCAGTCCGACCAGTGAACTCAAATTTATCTAAACATGCAAAAGTTTGAAATTACCAAGTTCTGAAAGACAAATCACGCAGAGTGATAAAACGATATATAATCGGAATTTATATATGTACATCAGATAGACTTAGTTATAGTATCTTATATTTTTTACAGTAGTTCTAACATCAGTAAATGACATAATCAGAGCATGTACCAAGAAATTAGGACGTAAATATGGTTGAATGATTGAATCATCTGCAAATAAAACGAAACATAATTACGATTTTTTTTTCCTTTTAGTTCAATATCATATAATCTCTCTATTAAACTGATTCCATAAAAAGCATTTCCGATTGGGCCAAGAATAAAAGGAGGTAAAACAAAATTCCGTTTCGGCTCTCTTTATAAAAAAAACATAAGGGCTACTCTCCCAAGTAATTTTACACCCCCCCCTCTCTCTCTCTCTCTCTACTTAGTTCCATCCCAATTCATCCCCAAATAATCTTTATTTATATATTTACTTCATCGTCTTTATCTTTACACAAAGTCCTGACAAATGAAATATCTTCACTTTATACATCCGATTTTCATGAAATTTCAGAGTTATGCTTGTTGGATTTGTTTTTTTTTGTGCTATAGGGTAGACTCTTTCCTTGACGACACGTGTGTGATCAATTATCAAGCAACATGATGTACTCTTATTCCTATCGATGTACGTGTAGAGTGACTGACAGATATTTCCTTTTCAATTTGATGTATTAGGACTTAGGGGAATCCAACACAAATTAAAAAAACAGACAAATTGATAGTTGAAAGTTTGTACAATATCGAACAAACAATAAGAAAGTTATTAATTTTTAAAAGTTGTTAATGTTGGTGATCACTTTAACCATTGACACTTCAAATTGGCCGCATAAGTAAGGACTACTCTTATAATCGCCTATGGGAAAGTTGTCCTTGCCCTTTGTCATGATTCACTTACCCAGTTGCCAATTTGAAATCTGCATAGTCTTAAGGATCTTGATTGTAAAGCGGTCATAACTTTCTTATTGCTTGTCCGATTTCTTTAAAACGTTCACCATTTTGTTTCATTTATTTTCTCCTTTTCAGCACAGCATCTTATGACCAAGGTTGGAATCCCTTTTAAACGAAAAGAAAGGAATTGAAAAATACAGTGAGTGGGACGTATTAGGTATAATATATAACCCTATAATCTTAACGACCTTTACATTTCAAAAGGTCAATGTATATATTTATGATTATTGATGAATACTGTTACGGGTTTATCGGTCATTATTGTCAAGTAAATATGGTCACAAGATTTGAAACAGTGGCTAATGGGCTGCAAAAATAGAGACGTCAATGGCTTATAAAACGATTTTTACGACAATTTTTTTTTTCTTAGAAATATAAATTTAGCACTATTCCTTTGCCCACCTGCAGTGATCCTACTATAGTATCTTGTTGTTCCACTTTCTTCTCCTTCCCCTTTCCGTATATGTTTTGTACGTGTGAATGGCTTTTACCACTGATAAGGTTTATATAATCACAATGTAAGCAGATAGCCTTCGTGATGATTCGCAGATGACAGTTATAATCGGTTTAAAGGGCAGACCATCAAATATTATTATTCAAATTAACTTGTAGATGGCATACGACATCTTTCAAGTGTTCATCTAGATGACTTGAGTGAAAGTCAACCTTGTTTTTAAGTAATTACTAATAAATTACAATCAGTGTGCCTCTGTGTTGTAACGAAGGAATACTCGACGACTGTGAAAATTTAATCAGGCTATTGTGAGCCGAGACGGGATGGTTTTAACATATACTTTATGATAAACCATTATATAGGTTGATTAAAAGGATGGTCCGGGATGAAAATATTTAAATCTAAATAAATAGGGTAAAATTTACAAATCGAAATGCTGAAAATTTCATCAAAATTGGACAACAAATAATGAAGTTATTGAATTTGAAAGATTATCAATATTGTGTTAAAACAGTTATATGCACATTGTCATAAATATTCATTAGATAGGCTGACGATGTCACATCCTCATTTTCCTTTTTTCTTATGTTATTTCATGAAATCATAAATGTTTCAGTTATCATCCATATGTAAATGATGTGTCTCCATTGTGATGAAATAATTTGCGGCAATAAATAACTAGTGCACTTAATCAGTTGTGAATCCAGTATTTTTACTTCTTGGTAGAATTTTTTTTTAATAAACTTAATTTCATATAATAAAATACAAAAGAGCAAGTGGGGATATGACATCATCAGCCCACCTAATGAATATTCACAAAGACATGCACCGGAATAATGGAAAAATAATTAGAATTCAATAACTTTCTTATATGTTTCCGGATTTTGATCAAATTTTCAGCATTTTGCTCTGTGAACATTACTCTGTTTATTGAGATATACCTGGAACATAACTTATACCGCGTTTTCACTCTGCCCCAGCTCGAGGATCAGACTCGGCACGCGGGCAAAAACATAGATCGGTGGATTAAAAAATTCATATCATGAAACGCGCGCTAATATTGCCGGGACGCGAAATTATTTTTCCCACTGCAGTTCTGGAAGCCAATATGAATATTAAAGACTTGCGTCTTCGGAATAAAAGTACGCATGCGCGTGGATTTCATCTTTAGAAAATTAATTGTCAGTGATCGTTAGCGTTCACGTTGAATCAGCACCCTCAAATTACCGGTACCCTTACATTAGTTACATGGGCCTTATTAACTTAGATCTATATCTAGATCCTATTCTTTAACACTTATCAAACTGCCATTAATGACAAGACAAAATGCTAGGCTAGGGCTAGCTTAGGTTAACTTTAACTCAAATTTGGACGTTTCTAATGCCTAATGCAGACTAATGCCATGGTTAAATTTGAACTAGTTAAGTCCGAACTTTACGTTTTACTATATAGGTTTGACCAGATAGCTTATAGTGGCCTTAGTTTAATAGGTCTAGTGGGAAGTCTAGTCTAAGTGGGAAATAAATTTTCGAAAAAGTTTTTTGGTCATGTAGATTATGAATAATGGACAAGCTAAATAAATATGGCCTGACAACATGCCATGATTTCCATATCTATTTTTTGTATTTGTTTTATTTATATGTATAAATTATCAAGTCATATATGCTTCTAAAAAAAGCAGCTATGCCACTTGTTTGTCTGTATTTCCTCACCCCCCCCCCCTTCCCTATTTTATCTCTGTCTCAATTACACAGATACGTGTACATCCATACCACATCACACTCAAGCAAACTTCTACCCGTCCCCTGCCCCTTCTCTCTTTCTCCCACCCCCCCCCCCTCTCTCTCTCTCTCTCTCTCTCTTCTAGATGAAGTTTTACTATTTTGTAAATTCAGGATTCCAAATATTACGATTAACTTTATGTTTTTATTCAATTAGTGTTTCAATTAAGCTTTTCACTATGCTCAAGAAAAAAGTATTCTATCTGAAAGGCAAAATATATATCTTTTAGAAAAACTTCATATAGATGACTTTAGGTTTCATAATTTAATTTTTGCAAGATTTGGAAGAAAATTATTAGTATGAAGGAGGTTAAATCCTAATTCCTATTTTTATATCAAACTTTAAATATTTTATAAATAGGTATTTCGAGACTCAAGAGTCCAGATAAATGCGTTATTCATTTTTTATTTCAATATTTCTGAAATTGCATGTTCGTTTGTTTATTCAACTCCGATTATCATATAAAACAAATATAATATATCATTTATCTACTCAATTGCTTTGTTTATTTATAACGAATAATGATGGGAAGAATCACATGTAACAAAACAAATTGTATTGAGAAATTATACTCTAGAAATATCTAGCTCAAGATTAATGAATAAAATGAGTTTTTTTTGCATGTAGGAAGAGTATAAGATACAAGACTACATACATCAATTATCCTGACTAATCACCGGGTTATCTCAACTACACAATTTATTTTTCGACTTAACTTCTCTTTAATTTACTACATCGATATGCATACTCAAATTTACTGATTTTGTCATTTATACTTAACCGCCTTGGAGGTGATAGTCAATTTATAATCCTTATGGCGATATATATTTTTTGGTTTAAAAAGGAAAGTAAACGACCGGCGAAAATTCGTGTTCATACTACAACCTATCAAATAATACCGTTTTTCATGCCGCGGAGAAATAGGTCATCTATTCCCTCGATATTGGAATGACTTCAGCAATTTATTAAAGTATATTTGGCCTGCAACTGGGATATAATGATATTACCCTCAAAGGATGCCGAAGAGGATTACTATAACTCTTCATTAGTGTTTGGTATAAAAATGTCAAAATTTAAACACTGAAGATAAGAACTTTGCGCCTTATTCCACAAAAAGTAATATTTAACATGTTTAAGATAATATAAACATGATGAGGATATAGATAAAGATATAAACGTATTCTCACGAAGGATGAAGCTAGCTGACTATGAGGTATATGTATGGTTTTAAACAATCGAGTTTTGTCTATAAATGTGGGGGGGAACAGGATGGAGATGAACATCTAAATTTAATATCAGACATAATTGTTTTCATTTAAGATTATGATCATTTAGGATACCTAAAAATATCAAGATATCACGAGGTTTTTTTTTTCAAAATACAACTAAAACAAAGCATGGTATTCATGCAATGTTAAATTAGCCCTATTCTGTCGAACAAACCCGCAAAAAAGAAAAACAAACATTTCAAAAGGGGCAGTATACATTCAACACGTCTAACATTGAAATTAGAAAATAAAGAATAATTCAACATCAGATCACTTAGAAATAAAACATACTCATGCATGCACGCATTTGGCATTCTTTAGAAGTGGATTAGGAGTTGCTGTACGTATTCTTTGCCGTGTAGCATGAAAAACACTCGTTAATTTGCGATCATGAAAGTGATGGGATGTTCATGTTTTTCACATCACTACTCCCTAAATCGTAATTAGGTTATTAAGAAATCCATGATGACACATTGAAAAAATGTCTTTTGATCCACTGATGGTAATGGCGGCCAACGTCGGTCTGAAATTTGTTTGATAGACTTCCCCATGTGGGTCGTTTTTAGGTATTTGATTTAATAGAAAAACATCTAACGGATGCGAGATCACTACTGAGGCTTCAAACATTAGTCTGTGGAGAATCTAAGCTTTAACAGGATCATTCATAAATAAATCTCATTATCACAGGAGGGCGATCGCGAAAACTTACGAAAAATTACTTTATCAAAGGATTGGCATTTGAGACACATTCTTTGTGAGAAAGTTTAAAAACAAATCAACGTTAAAGTGATTGCCTAACATTGATTTGACTTTTTAATAATCTGAGCTAGAAGGTCACACTTGTCACCTCCGTCTGTGATATGTTACAAAAATGAAGCCCAGATAAAATCGCGTTCGAAAATCATTATTTAGTGCTTCAAAAAGTGAAATATAAAGTGACCAGAAACACCGTCTCAATTTCATCCCATACACTTTTCATGCTTGTGTGTTCTATTTAAGCGTCTTTAAGACGCATTATTACATGTACAAAATAGGGGTTTGCCTTGTATTTTTGGCTTTTCATTCTCAATAATGGTTGTTTTCAGGGTTTTTTTTTTTGTTCTAATACATGTACTTGTACACATATTTCATCTTGGTTTGAGAATTTTTTAAATCGACTGCTCACAAAGTTGAATAATAACTTTAAGTCAATATATGAAAGGTACTCATTGCAACATTATTTCTCTTCATATTTCACGTTTAATCATAATGTACAAAACAAAGATCATGTGAACATGTTTGTGATGTGCAAAATATCGCCATATACTGGGTAGAGTTGTGTGAATGTACCAGTACACTCTGTTTCAATTAACATCAATCACCCAATAAACATTCATTATCCATTTTAAATCAACACTGGATACCAAGAGCGGTGGAATCAGGGGAGTTCCCCCCCCCCCCCTTCGTCCAAACAGGGAAAATGCGAAAATTTCGGTGTTCGGCTGGTCAGTGGTATACATCCAGGGAATCTAAGACGTACAATCTCGACACGTGGCATGGATGGAGCACGGCGCCTCCGCTTTTTATATGACATGACTTGCAAGACATTTAGCGATGGGTGTGAGCCCTAAGTGACAAGGTGGCATAGGTTTATAGGTCAGCATGGGGATCAATATTTTTGTTCGTTGTTTGATTGCTCTAGGGAGTCTCCTCTTGGAGCAACATCACATTGATTGACATGTCTTGCTAGACCAGCAGTAAACACCTCCCCCTCTCCGTAACCGCTGGGTAAAGTTGCCCAGGAGACTAGACAGTTCTACGGAGAAGTATCTCACGTTCCTGATCCTCCTTGACATTTGAAGAAAATAAGTAGGCAATACCATGACTCATTTGTCAGTTCCTATATTTTTAAATCATAATCGCGTCTCCTTCCCACCATGCAATTAAACACATATCATAACGACTTATTTCTATAAATAATCATACTCGATTCCCCCCCCCCCCCTTGGTCTTAACACTACTCAATATCAGTTTTCGGAGTCAGACTGAAATTAATTGGAACCACGTACAATTAGCGTGTTGTATATACAATCATGCCAGCTAGGAAACACGTGTGGCATGTGGATCATTTGGTTCGCGAGATGCAAATGAACACCATATCTTGAACATCCGCTTTTAGTTCTCTCTGTTCATCTATGCATCTATGCACCGAGAAAATAATTAATTGGAATCGAATCGGAGAGATATAGCAATAGTTTAATTAAAAAATTACACACCTGGGACAAACTTCATATAAACGCATGCAGGAAAATCATATCAGATGATGTTGGTTAAGACACCAGTAGGACTATCTTGGTCGGACGAGGGTCGGGGTAACTCTGCCCAGACGGGCTCTACTTCGACCTTTCCTCCTACTGGACTTCTTCCGACCCTTCCATCGCCCAAAGGAGTCTGTCCTGGTCGTGTTCACAGAAATGTCTTTGTAAATTTATTTTTAATCCATTCATAATAGAATGTTACTCCGACTATAGGATCCCACATCTCATCAAGGCTACGGATTCAGTTCCACTGCACAATTTAAGCTTAAATTTTGAGTAGGTGCTCATAAACAATACCAGTACGCATTGTTTTATCAAGTTTAACTAAACGCGGTCGAGTTGTAAAATAATAATAATAATAATAAATGTGATTTGTAGAGTGCCCAAGGCGCAGTAAAAGAAAGAGAGAGAGAGAACAGTACAAAAACAAAGATAAAAGGATCAATTAAGGAACAATTAAGAGTATAGAAAGCATTGATCAGATGCGTCTGAAGGTAGCGTTTATGTGTCAATGGAAGTGCAGTCACGGATAACCAGGTGAAGGTCATGTCAGTGAACAGGGCCAGCATGAGCAAAAGCCCGTGCCCCCCCCCACCATGTCTTAGTAGATTTTGGAACAACTAAGAAACCAGAGTTGGATGAACGAATTACCTGACAGCAGTGTATTTGTTATTTAAATTAGTATTGTATTGTGGAGCAGAACCATTAAGTGTATGGAATACAAGAAGGATTTTGAAGGTGATGTGATCGTTTATCTTTAACCAATGTATAGATCAAACGTCATAAGAAAAAAAATACATTTTATCGGTTTTATATGATATTTCAGAAGTGCATGATGAAAACTTCCACAGACAAACTTTTGGTAGAAATTGTCCGAGATTTCATAAATACTTGTTAACACCAATGGCTGGATGTTTACGACACCGGACAGGGATCAGCAGAATGCTTCTCTCGAAAATATAATTAAATATCGGATTTTGATATCAAATTGTATGCTTCTGACAAAATATTGAAAAATAAAGATCATCTAAACTGAAAATGTAGAATCAAAACCGATCAACATCGTGACCTAAATTCTCCACCAACAAAATGGGGTTACAACCTCCGTGGTGCCTGTAGTGATGGAGGCGTGTATCCAACTGATCGAAGCGTCGACGGGATGTCAAATTCAATTCCAAAATGACAGTTGAAGATGGACCCACTAATGATGACGTCTGGTGAGTATGTTTTTAAATCATCTTCGATGGACGTTAGCTTCAGGGCTTTGTAGATGACAAACGCATGGTGGAGATTAGGTAGATGGATGCGTACAAGAAATTAGCTGGAGGAATGAAATGAAACAGTTACATCCAATCTTCTGTTTCAGAAAATACAAATATTAGACCTTCTAAAAGTATAGATGAAGCGTGCACGTGTTATAATTTCCTTTCATTCATTTTTTGGTCCAAGCCGTAGAAAAAAAATCAAATATATATATTGATCGTTGATTCACTTAACAATCTGTCCCATTAACCTCCTGCCATGCCTGCTATGGAAATAGACGGGGTTTACACGTATCTTCCTTTAAAGTAAGATGCGGAATAAATTTACAAATATATTTCTCAAAAATAAAGAGAACGAAATTGTTATAGAGTTTTAGGGTTTTTAATACGTAAAATGATTCAGGAAAATACTGTAAGTAGGATTGCCTTCTCGTTAAAAAATCAAAGGAGTGGGAAATTTGGAGTGATTAACATTTCGAGTGCTTTGGTGGTAGTTGGGTTTTGTGCCTGTATGAAGTGAGAACACATTCAGGTTTATGAAAATGTGGTCAAGTAATGTGTAAAGTGTACGTAATTGTGTAAATGAACAGATAAAAATAAACGCTTTCTACTCAAGGTTTTATCAGATAAACATATTTCCTTTTATAGTCTTTTGAACAGAACCGATTGCATGCAGGACCACGTACGACTTTCATATTGCATTTCTTTAAAGAGGGGTCCCATACGGTCAATTTATGAACAAAAGTAATAAGAAAAGCAGTGTTGTTGCAGAGGGTTGATTTGTCTATTGTTGTTGTTTCTATATATCCCTATATATCGGGAAATTTGTATTCACTTGTTCCTGCCTTGACATGCTTGAGGGAAAATCACACTGTTTGCTTTTATTTTATTTTTTTGGTCGCTTCTTAAAGACGGAGCCCCATCTGGTTTTCAATAATAACATTAATTAACCAGACTCTGAGTTTGTTGTATTTATCATGCTGGTGAATTGAGAAAGGAATTGATGTCCTTCCCGAAAGCTATTTAATACTGACTGTTGATTGCGTTAATTTGAGGGATTTGTGCAGCGTACAGGTTGATGGTCGAGTTTGTTAAAAGGACGTTCAGTGTTTTCTAATAACGGATTAAAGTTTGTCAGTATTTGGGGCTCCGCGCGCTACATGGCATATATAATAGTTCAGGTCCGCTGATAGAGTAGATCTGCGCTGGTTAAGGTTGTAAAACTTAACGTTAAACATTAACGTTATGGAGCTTATCACACTGATAACGCGTACCTTTGTTTAAAAAAAATGTTTTAAATTTATCGATTCCGTAACTCAAATAATCAAATGAACGTATTCATAAAGTTAATTTATTTATTTATCTATTTATTGTTTATAATTTTTGTTATATTTGGATTATGATGGAAATGGTCCACTAGTATTTAACCCTAACCATTTTAATTGCATTTTTTTGGAGGAGATGCTATCAGCATTTTTTTTTTAAGATAATGAGTTATGGACGTTTAGCATAAATTATTGATTTTGTTTTTCTTAGTGTGTATCAGTAATATGATATGATCATCGTGGTGCAAGGAGGTGATAGTGAGAAATATTTTAAACGATGAAGGATGACCTACCGAGCAATTAAGTTAATGACAATAAGAGTAGGTACTCAGGAGCTGCATAATCAAGACAAATTCAACAAATAAACCAGGGCGCCGAAAGATAGTTCAATTACTTAAACATATGCCACATCAGATCGTCACAGCATATGGATTTTCATCTAAAGCAGAAGAAGGTGAGAGTTCAACCGTATCCCCTACCCCCTTTTTTAGACGTATAAAGTTCAGTATATGGTCGGTCTTATTCCCCTATTATTTTCAAGAGTTTATCTATAAAGTTCAGATTACAATGTATTGTCCGTCTTTTATGATAACAATCATCACCGCCGGATAACATTATCGTAAATGTCGTATAATCATGTGTACACGTGCAAGAATCGGTTATTGCTATAAAACTCCTATTTTATCAGCCGGATCTCTGTTCCGGTTAATCCAATCAGCGATTTCTCAATACTGAAGTATTAATTTCAGACAAGACAAGTAAATACGGTACGTCGACAAAGTTAATGTTTCCACAACATATTACTGTTCAGGTAATAAGGTTGACGATATTTCTAAATTTCTACTACACGTTTTGTGGAAACAAAATGTTCAAAATTACTTTTTGACGGACAAACTTTAAGGGGAACAAGAGTGAAATCAGCACATGAACGGGACTACAAACATAATGCTTCAACATACCCTCTTGAGTATATGACTAAAACTAGGTAATTTATGTGTTATTTATTATAATCTGAAAGGCTGACGGAATACTCCATTTCATTTTCTTGTATTCTTGTTTACTATCGATATTCCTAGCGGTTTCGGTGAGCACGTGGGCTTCAAAACTACATACACAGTCATCTCTGGAGGTCCAATTTTAAGGGGCAAAAATGGGACAGATCATATAATGTCTTACCAGAAATGAAAACAAAAATTCGATGGAGAATAGAAAACTAGGTTATCTGATGAAAACCATAGAGAAACTCAAAAAGGACGAATTTCATCTCTTGAACATGGCGCCGGGTTTTTGACTGATGGGGAGGGCGTTATAGTGATCGCCCATGGAAAATTTAGATACCAGATACCAGACTACTGGGAATTCGATTAAACTTGAAAAATATTGAAATTCATGACAACGCAGTAGTTCTTTTTTTTTTTTTTTATTTTTCTTTAACCGGTTCAACAGAGAATAGAAAGCACATGAATATCATGTGAGCTTACTAGAAGTGAACCTGTACTTTAAACCAAGTGTTCTTGAAATAGATGAATTCTTGGCTCGCAGAATTTCGCAATGGATGGTCAATCACAATTGAAAATGAGCATAAAATTGCCGGCCATCATGATATTTCCCAACCGTGACTGCCATTACCCGCCTCCGTCGCTCTAATGATGACGAGCTCTGGAATCCCATCTTGGTTACTCGGCGTTGTCGAGCAAGGACAGAAAATCCACATGCATTTCAAATATGATTTCTCGTTTTATCATGATATCATTCTTTCATACTCAAACTATATATCGCTACTAGAAAAAGTATGCAGCTTCTACTAACTCATACACAGATTTTTAGATAAATAAATATCAGGCAAATTGCATGTCACCAAGAAAACGCTATTGAATCATAGTCTGATTACAATCTTCGTTAGATTAAAATATGTTTCATAAATAACAATAAATTATACCCTCAACAAATAGCCTAAGGTCTATATTGGAAATCATTTCACAAAATTTTAACCCTAAAAAGACTGGGGGGGGGCTGATTCAGCCCCCCCCCCTCGACATTTTTCGTGATAAATCCGCCGCGCGAAATTTTTTGACCGCGTCGCTCGCTGACTTTTTACTTTCAAGTCTCGCGCAACTTTTGAGACCAAAATTGTGACCCCCGGGTACGCGGTTCCAAAATTACGCAACATTTCGTAAGTGCATGCAGACCCCAAATTACTCAAAAACGTGAATTTGTGTACAAATCCAATGCAAATAGTGTTCTTAACCAAAATTCATAAATGTATCATTATTTTTCCTTTTACTGCTTAAAATCAATTAATTTTATCTTTTTTATGGTCAAAATAAAGTCCCCGACAATTTCCATTGAAAAAACAATAAAAAACAAAAAGTCGAAAAACAATGAAATACATAAGAAATTTAGAAAACAATAGAATACATAAGAAAATAAAAGTGATTTTGAATTTTTTTAAAAATCAATTTGATCAGATGCCTATCTAGAGTGTGTGAAACAAAAATTAGCATTTCAGGGGCATTATTTTATTAATTAGAGCAAACTTATGATTTTACGCATAAATTAGCATAATTAATGAGACATGAGAATTTTTGCCGAATTTGATGTTATAGTTTTGTAGATAATGCCATGGGTAACGCGTGTGCCAATTTTCGTCGCGATCGCGCGATCGACGGCCGAGATCATAGGGGGGGGGGGCTGAATCAGCCCCCCCCCCCCAGTCTTCTTAGGCGTCGAAATAGCCCAGTCTATTTAGGGTTAAGGCACGAAAATGTTTTGACCTAAAATCATTGATTCGATGATAGAATGGCTAGATGCAGTGAAATCGTTAAAGAACTTTTAAAAGTTCTATATTGTCACACCTTTTTTTTTTAGCTGACCAAATCCCTCTCTCTCTTCCACACACACACCCTCACACACTCGCGCGCCAACACCCTCATGTACGCACACACATACAACAACGCAATCACTATATACACACGAACACTTTTTATTCCCCGTCCGGTGCTGCTTCACAAAGATTTAAATATGACAAAAAAAATTGCATTTATTATGTGTATGGTATATCATCGCGATGGTTTGATCACGACCACGATACACGCTCTACCGCGTATTAGTTCATTGTTAACAATCTGATGCGAGTTCATATTTATGCAGTAGCTTAAGTCAACTCTAATTTGAGTTTTCCGAACATTATGAGTTCAATATTTCAAAGCTTGTGAAGAGTGCCTCGGAAATAAATTTGACACTTTCAGGTTTCCCATATAATAAGCTAAGAATTGTAAGACCGTGATTTAGGTTAAACCATGGTTCAGAATATTGGTCAATGTGGAACAGCCCCTGGTTTTAATCAATCTTTCTACTGCAGTGTCAAGATGAAACATGAAAAACATTTCGACAAATTATACAAGTGGATTTCTCATAGGGGGTCTCTGCCAAAGAAAAAATAAATAAATAAGTAAACGAACTTTAAAAGAATGTGATGGTGATAGTGGGGCGGATGTATCTGCTGATCCTATTAGGATAAAAACTTGATGAATGGCATCATCGTCAAATTTGGATGAGTGAAAGTAGCCGAAAGCAGCTTCAATGTCATCTCTTATCGGATGTCCCAGGTCTACTGATCAGCCTGACCCACTTCATACCTCCAGCATCAAATAATATCATGTTACTAAAAGCTTCATCACAGAGAACACTATACTACAACAACACTTCCAGCTCTCCGCAGGCGTGCTAAAGTGAAAAGAGCAATATCGTGGGTTTGAAATTGTGTCTGTATTCAATCAAGCACGTCAAAGTGGGGCGTCAAATTTCTGGGGCAGGGCGAGAAGGGAATTAAAAGGGCAAGTCAGGATGTAAATGTTGCAATGTGTGTTCATTGCTTTCATCTGTTGAAGATCAGAATCATGAAAACAATAATGGCAAGCCTGGCGGTGCGTTTGATGTTAACAATTATTAGTTACGATGCCGGTCCAAATAAGAACAATCGAACAAATACGCGATTGAACAATTTACGTTGATAATGAGATTTTAATAACCAGAGATCAGGAAATGACAAGAATTCAAGTGATTACGTCATGGCCTAAAATGTCAAGAATAAAGTTCATATCCTAACGGTAAAATATAAGTCGAACAGGTGAAAAGGCGTCCTCTCAATGAAGTTAGGTTATATACTTCATGGATCATCACCGTATAGGTGATTCTTTTTTCAGGTGATGTGCTCAATAGCAAGGGGTAGTTGAAGACGACGTCCACTACGACGGCGAGAGGAATACGTCTCTTAGAGTTCCTTGTGTTCTCTCAAGCATGTCAAGGTTGATGACAGATGCTAGAGAAAATTATGATAGCTGGTCATTACCCTAATAATAAGTCTATAAAATCATGGTATGGTTTTTATAACTTTAAAAGTTTGTAAAACCCTTAAATTTACAAACAGTGAAATTCAACTTACATCTCGATCCATTCATTCTTCATTGGTTCATTAATACAATATCAATAATGCTTTCGTTTTGACTAATGGATTCAAAGTGGAAGCATGAAGATTGTAATGTCTTCAGACACTGCTTGCGTTTACCATGTGCACTTAAAACCTCTGTATGTTTTGTTACACCAACTGGATTCACCATTAATCGCGGAGATTGCTTTATGGAACGTTTGATATAAGGTTATATATTTGTGTGAAAATTAGGTATGTTACAACAAAGTGTAGATGACGATTTTCCTACTAGTTAATTTGTTATCGCTGGTAAATTATGAGCACTATAAATTTAAACCATAAAAGAAAACTGAATTGATTATATCTAACATGTCTTTGGCTAAACAAATACATGAAAATAAAAGGGGTTTTTTCTCCATCACTTTGCAAAAAAAGTCCTTTTGGAAGGCGTCAATCATCCTGCAAGAATTTGACCATAGTTTGCCATCTTCTTTCCAGCGCTTCCCCCTTTTCATTACCAAAGTTCGGTTTTGATTTATTATTGATACCAAAATATCAGACCGAAAATAATTGTGACTGAAAATCGTGAAGTGCTAGTGGTTTGTAAAATTTATATGTCCCCTTCTTCCGACTTTCACAATAATGTTAAGTGTGACCTATCCAACTGAAAGTGGGACTAGCACCTATTGGCCGTGAATGCTTAAGAGAACTTCAAACCGATTTCCGTTAAACGCAGACACCGATGTCCACTGGGATAACACCTAGCACCCATCGCCTGACGGTCCAACGCCATGGCTATTAATCTATTATGCGACGTTCGCACTGCCGTCACATCGGCTTACACAAAGGAGTTCAGGGAATAGCTCTATTTGGTCGAGTGCCCCTGTCCTCTCATCCGCACACATTTAATAACCCACGAATACGCACAGCGTAGGAAGACCTAAACGGAGTTTTGAGTGAATGGGGAACGTTTCAGTAATCGCTTAACAAAACTACTCAATAATAGCTGTAGAATATCTCATTAAACAGAGAGAGAGAAAAAGAAATTTAAAAGATGATATGACCTAGATTTGCCATTTTCACTATATGGCTTGTAAACCGTTTGTGCAATTGGACCTCGGTATGTTCACATCTACGGTAGATCAATAATACGTACAAACGCCACATGCATGCATCTGATATAAATAACGTGTAAACATACCTCGATCGTGAGCAATGGGAACACAACAGTCAAAAGCCACCAACTCTGAGACGAACCAAAAATGATGGGAAATCGCTCAATAAGTAGCTTGGCTGGTATGGTTTCTGATTAAGTGTCTTATTCAAAACGCGGGTGTGCGCATATTAGCAACGGTGTCCCTTTGGACCTTAACCATGAAAACAACTGGAGACAGGGAGCAAGGAAATAGAGATACCGCAATTTTATTTTCATCAAGGCGAGGTCATTTCTCGACCAACAAACTTGAATATTGCATTTGAATATCTAATGGGGTATTTGAGAAATAGAGGAGTGAATTAAATGAAATTATTTCAAGCAGATGCTAGTTACGTAGTTTAGATTTCTTCTTGGAGTTCCAGAGCGCTAAATATTATTTATAAAAACTCTATGACGATGTCTTACGTGATCATAGAGAGTCAGATGCCTTACGTGGTTTACCGACCAGAGATCGTAAGGACAGCGTCTCTGCCATGATTCAACAACTTAAACAGGAGAGCCTGAAGAGGAGAAGAAATGCTGCAAGCCTCTACCTCATGTACAAGATTCAACAGAGGATGATAGCGATTAAAGCCGAAAAATAGACAGCACCCATGACTGCCAGCAACACTCGGCAATATCTTCCAAAGAAGTTGTTGGATATTCCATGCCGCACCCAACTCTATTGGAACTCCTAAAAGAAATAGTAAATGATGGACATCATCGACTTACTCACCTATTTGTGCATATCACTGTTTTGAGAAAAATAAGCGAAATTTTAATATGTCATAACTTTCTTAGTTTACATCCGATTTTGATGAAATTTTAAGCACTGCTAGTTTAATTTTTCTCTTTTTATTCAAGTCAGCATTTTCTTGGGGTGGACTTGACCTTTAAAAGCATCAATAAGTATTCACTGCAGACGAGCACCTAAGTTAATTCCTTAGCATTAATACATCCTGACTTATGGATCATGATGATTATCGTCGTGGAAGTAGAAGGAGGGGGCGCGAGGTGTCTAACCCGTGCAGTGGCGGACCGTGACCCGGAGGAGACAAAGCGTTGGAGGGGCACAGCATTGTTCACAAACAATACAGTGCCCCTCCAATGCTTTGTCTCCTCCGGGTCACGGTCCGCCACTGACCCCGTGGATCTAAGCTTGAGAAGGTATGAAATCTCAAGCTTGGTGCGATGATATTAATTGGTCATGTTGGTATAATATTAGGGCTCATGCTCATGTAAATAGAAACAAGAACATTGATGTGCTGTATTGAGTCAACATTGCATATGTTGTTGTTGTTGTTTGTATTACGCGTTACTGAACAATAATGACCTTAGCATTTTTTCCGTCATTACCTCGGATGGAGAAAAACACGTGAAGATAGTAGAAAATAGTAGATAGTAGAATCTTTATTTTCAATGTTAATTTGACACTGTCTAATTTTCACATCTTAAATAATAAAGCAAGCCCGTCTTTGAAGAACTATAATGCCAACCGATTGACACACATGTTAGCATTACTCAACACCCAAATAATTTGACTTTTTTACTACACCAGACAACAGTAGGACCCATTGTTATTATGTTAAAGGGGGTTCGATCAGCAGGTGGGCACCAAGACCTATGTCTATCATACCCTATATCAAATGACAATTATGTCGCGATGACGACAACACGTTACCAAAGATTAATCCATTCTCATGACGGCAAACACTCTCACAACCTTCGAAGGTGTTCGAAGGGCGAACGAAAATCAAGAATATCTTTATTTTTGTACATCTAGGTGTTATAAAGGAAGTGAGGAAGCGTCCCTTCAAGGGTGCACATGCTGTGACATTCACACTTTTATGACTTCTTTAAACGATTTTTCTCACTCAAAAATGCATTCGATTACCAGGTTCGCAAACGAAAGGATATGTACATAATATACCATTATTCTGGTGTAGAAAACAACGAAAATGAACTGCAGTTTAACAAGGGTTGGAATATCAAGAGGAAACATGTTTAATCATCACAAATCTTTTACCGTTGAATCTTTCCAGGATTAGCATATAATGAAATGTAATGTCACTTGTTAACTCAGTCTGTGGAATATATTCTTTACTACACTGGTTCTATTTCAGTCGCTTCATTAAAAGATTTAGATTCAATCAAATGTCTTATTTTATCTTTTTTACTACTATATTGATACAATTCACTTGGGTTTGATACTATCTTGGTCCGGTAGGCAATGATTAGAATGTCACAGAATCTATTGTGTGAATTCTCAGTAAGGTGACCAAACGCCCTTGCATAATATTGTGAGGCATTGCCATCACGAAAATAGTCTATAGCAGCTCAGTAAACAATTGTTAAAATTAAAACAGACGGATATCAATTCTTGAAAGAGGAGAATCACTTGAAACTAATACATGTTCAGCAGGGAAGAAGATTGTCCTATACCATTCCCATTGTAATGAGGCATATATCTTTGCAGTGATTAAATTGATTCTGAAGAGTCATTGAATGAGAATAAGTAGTCTGAAGAGAAAGGGAGAGATGAGTTCCGTGCTTCCACATGTACAGTAAATTAAATGAGAACATTGTAGAATATCTATTTCTTAAAGACCTAAATAATATAACCTCCTCAAGTGATCTCTTATTCGAAAGTATGCTGGAATAGGCGACATTTCGACCCACTTGCTACTTCTTGCGTATCAAATCATCATGCATGCAGTCCGACTGGGCATACCAGTGCTCTCCGAAGCCTCTCAAAAACTGTATCTTCATATCCTAGAATCTGTAGAACCGTCCGTGAGTTGACCTTTCTCATGCAATTGTTGACACCCATGACATCGTATCTTTATCTATCCCATGTTTTATGCATTCGCATTCAAGTGCCCATTTGAGTTTATGATTTCCACGAAAGAATCAGTATTTCTTTCCTAAGAGTGCACTTTAAGATGTATAATGTTGCGTAACGTAAGGCTGCAACTGTCAGATGTCATACAAAATACATAGGAACAAACTATTGGAGTACTCGTGGTAGCGCGCTGATGTAGTAAAGAGGTGAACCTTCCTTTTCTTTATGTTCATACAGACAGAGAATCCTGTATATTATTGTATTTTGTCGGTTTGTAACGCAAATATAAGATAATAACCGGATCAGGATTAAAGTATTAAATATTTATTGGCAAATATCATCCATTGATGTATATATTTAAAATGTAACTGCCTTCTTAATATCTCGTTGGCTATATACATGCGTCAACATTAAATTTCAAAGAGAATGAAAAACTCAAAAGAATAAAACTAAAAAGGAGCATCATTAATTCAAAAGGGCGGAAATCTCTTCCCAAAGGTAGGGGACCAGGGGCTGGGAATTTTGACAAGCAAAAAAAAGGGAAGGTTATCACCCCAAAAGTAAGGTCAACTCGTCCAAAATAGAAGTTTTATTACGATTTTGAATGATGTATTTATTTCCATTACAAAAGGCCACAAATAGTAGGGGGACTTTTGATATTGTGACCCCCCTACTATTTTGGGCAGGCGGCAAGTCCCCCTGTCCCCCAGGGATTTCTGCCCATGATAATTCATGCAGGAGTGAGTTGTTTCTTTTCCATAAACAATACATTCGCCAATCTTCCATTCCGTTAAATGCTACCTTATTAAAGCTTGTGCAGTTATATCTCTGAACTCAATGAAATAGAAATATTGAGCCCCATTGCGATAGAAAAAATTAAAATACTTGGAATGCAATCATCTTCATAGCCAACTGAAAGAGAATGCTACAATAATTTGACTTGGGATAAAAATCGAAGGCAATTTCAACTGATAAACATCATGAGGGAAGCTCATTCATATGGCATAGGAAAATAAATCTTAGAAAAGCAATTTACGTTAAGCCGTTGACAACTATTAGACATGCCTTGTTTATTTATTTCAAATTGAAAGTAATCATAAGAGGATTGATATGGAAGATGGATTGTGACATAATAAATCGACCACTGGTCGTAGGAATGGAAAGTACGGGGGAAACGAGAATAAGTATTCATTCTCAATGACGTTCTCTGCAATTTTTTTCTCGCTATTCTGTGATAATCATCCTAATTCGTCTACTCTTATTTATTTTTTCTTAAGATAATGTAAATCTGCTTACTTAAAGCCACTATTATGTTTCGGTTTATTTTCAAAACTAATTCATTTTAAGATCTTGAATTTTGTATGAAAAATTCATCTTAAATCAAATATTTATGGGTAAAATCTCGTTATTTAGATAGTCAGATATAATATATATATATATATATATTCATACCACTTTCCATCCTATCTATTCCATACTTTAATGGTCTGCAAACGTCAGCATATTGCATATTTTAGCTTTTATATTTAATATCTCTGCTTTTCGTGAAAGTATAAAAAAGCGTTTGAAGGTCCTTCATCTATTGTAAATTACACTGACTTTATTAGAAATTAGAATCTTCACAAAGAATCAACGATTTAAAACAAAGCTCTGAAAAAACGGTCACTTAATAGGAATAATAGACGACAGTTTAAAATAATCTATATTCATCTCCAAAAGCTTAAGACGAGCTTTAAACAGGCGTCTCTTAACTGTGTTGAAATTTGAGGGATAGCTTGGTTAAAACATGTCTAAGAGAGCATCCTGTCAACTAATAATGTATTAAGAAGTGCATGGCATTCTGATTAAATTTTCTCTTTAATATTTTAAATAAGTAAAAATATGATAATAAACAAGGACCATAGCAATGTCAACTAGTTATAAAGGGTACAAATTTGTACATTTTTGTGAAAGGTACATCTACTTCGCACCTTTGACTAAATGTACAAATATCTTATTTGCAAGGTGTCAAATATTTGTTTCTTAACATGTATATATTGATCACTTCGCAGAATGTATCTCGATTGCAAAGGACAAAGTAATAAGCTGTGTGCTCTTTTTCTCACACATTCACACAAAATGTGAAATCGTTTGAAAAATCCGCATCCAATAAAGCCGGAATAGGTGGATTGCGTGCTCGTCTACTGCCTAACACAGATGTACGCCAGAGGGCAAACACGCAAAGCCTGGGCGTGTAATTAAAATAGGGAGCCTTCACAAAACGGAAATTAATAGGATTTACGATTTGAAAGAACACTTGGTGCTCATGTATAAAAATATATTGCCACATATTTAGAACGTTGAGGGGAAATCATAGTCGAATTTTCGAAAGGGTGTCCATCAACGTAGCTCTTGGTTCGTATTAAAGTTTAGATTGTTTGCCATGTATGTGCTTTAGGAATAGAAGTTGAAAATTGTTAAGATGGTTATTCTTTTTCAGAGCTGTTAGGAAAAAGAAGTTTAAGAACGATAAACTAAAACAAGTAATGGCATTAAATTTGTAAATAACTCGTTATTATATTTTTCTTAAGAAATTTGTGTATAGGTGTTTCTGATTCTGTGGTCGTTCTCGGAGCCCCCCATCACCCTCCCTCCCCTCTCTATCTCTCTTTCTCTCTCTCAATCATGTATCTACCTGTGTCTCTCTGCCTCTCAATAGATCTTTGTCTGTTCCATCTATCTTTTCCTGCTATCCCATCTTCCTGTACTAGGCTACAGACCCTACATGTGTATATCATCCATCATAAGCTATTACGCGTCTCCAAGCGTAATGGAATGGAAGAAAGAAAGTTCATTCGCATAGGTCATCCTACTTGTTTCACTTTACTTGACGGACTGAATTCATAATTTAATTGCTTACATCTCAATGAAAGACTTGATGAAGACGGAACTTGACCTTCTATAATCCCAGAATCAAGAGTTTGATGAAAAAGCCGGATTACTTGCCATTATAACAATGATCAATCCAGAGCCAGGGACGCCCGGTACAAAAATAAATTCCATTTTGCTCTACAACATTTTCAGTTTGTAAGATTACCCGACAAGTTTTCTACCTTTAAATCTTAGCCTTCGGTTGGCATTCGGAGCGAGTCGGAGGCATTGAGGGGTGACTTCAGAATGGATTTCCATTTTGATATCTACTAAAACTCATAACTCATGAAGAGTATTGTCGAAAGAATCTATTTCAAGGAAAGGACCTGTAAAATCTTATTCTTGTAATAAAATCAAATGAATTAACAACTGCCATTCTTCTTGGGAAAATTTTTATAAAATTATGAGGTTATTAGGGAATATCATCGTTTCCCTGTGTAATGATATTCATAATCAAAATGAGAATTATTAGTATTATAGTAACTCAATTTTACGTTATTTCCATGTTTACGTAAAAATATTATAAATGTTATTAAAATTCAAATGCGGATTAAAATAGGCTCCACTGTTCTTCACGTTCTCCAAAGCAACATGCGCGTACGAACATCATCTGTATACGTAGATATACGCAAAATGTTGGTGTGCGGCTAAGTTAGAATAAAGAATAAAATTTCGAATCAAATGTCAGTTAAAAGCGATCTTAGGGTAAATATTTCATTCTAAAGATAAAGTACTTCTAAAATAAGAATCTTACAAATCCGATGATTGTGCCATAGATTATAGGCCTAACCAATTTATGAGCTTTTTGAGCAATCCCACATTACACAATATTACAACCGCTCTCCATCAGAATACGCCGAATTGTTGGGTGGATGCAAAAGGTCTAATTCTAAACGTACGATGTATTTGACTTGGTCAGGTATCGAATATTTATGAGGGGCGCACGTTACTCCGATCGTCACCATACCCGGTGGTAATTTAGAGAGAATTTATACACTGTAAAAAAAAATGGGTAAATTTTTTTACCACCACGTGGGTAATTATGTGTCCAACCAATTTGGTGCAATATTTTACCGCGTACGGGAAGCATATTGTCCAGAAAGGTTAAAAAAAAATAAGCAGCAATCACTTTAGAATTGCCAAAATGTTCATCACACTGGATAAATAAAATGGCCAAAAGGAATGTCTAATTTTGGTTGGACACATAATTACCTCCATTGAGCACTTTTACCCAATATATTTTTTAGAAATGAATTGAATTGAATTGAATTGGTATGGTTTATTGAAAAAATATCAAACAGGCAGCTCGCAGGCTGAAAATGTTCAATTTACAAGTAAAAAATCAACAGAGATAGTATAATTCTACAATGGTGAGAGATAAAACTTAAATTGAATTAACATTGATAAAATGTCATATGCAATTGGTAGAAATGACATTGAATTGATTTTCTACTATTGTGTGTTTGAAATCAAAATGCAAAAACAAACATATAGGGCTAAATGGACAACAATAAACAAAAATCAGAAAATGAGTGGTGTAGTTGAAGCAAAGGTCAAGTGATTGAAATTTAAATAAAGTAAGTCTGTTTTGAGTTAATGTTTCTTCGAGTTGAAATAATATCAAAAGAAAAATTTCAGTGTGCAGCAAAGTGTCCATATTCAAGGGGATTTGATAAATAAGTATTTTAACAGTTTTAAAATATTGCAAATTAATTTACAGATGAACAGGATTGAATACAGGATAATAATGAACTTAAGTACAGTATAATAACACAATAAGAAAATGTATCAGTATGTAAGTATGATTTTTGTACATAATTCAACAGAATATATTTTCAAATAATGACTGGATGAATTAATAAAATGATTGATATTGTGACATTACATACGTGTCAATTATTGCACAAATATAAACAAACATTACGGAGAGAGAAATAAAAAGTTAAAACACAACAAATAGAGTGGAAAGCATTATTAAATTTCATTTAGAGTGTACATGCCATTTTCTGACATCTTTTTTATTTTACTCTGCAAGATTATTATGACATTATTACTACTTTCTCATTAATCGAAACGGTGCACTGCAAATCACACAATGAAAAAAAATGTACATGTTCTTTTACTGTTCCAATGATAATAATAATAGAGAATATTTATTAAGCGCAATAATAAATAGTACTGTTCTTTGTGCGCTATACAATTACGAATACACGAAACATAAATAATAAAACCATAATAATTGATTGATTGATTGATTGAATTTATTTGATTTCGATAAAAAGACATTTACAAATTATAACATACACGATTATCACATAATATGCCAATATACAAATACATGGAAATATGAAATGAAATAAGAGAACTTAAAGAAAGGCCTTTAAGGCTTTGTGTGTAAAAGTTCACTCAAATAGCTGTACTACATTTTACATTGCGTTACAGGCATATAAGAATCTTCAATTTGTTATACCCCACCCCCCTTTATATCTATCATTTCAATTTGCAGTCTCCATTTCGAACAGTAAATGTCTGAATGCAGTCACATTCGTAAATCCCCCTACCCCCCAAAAAAAAAAAAAATATTAGCGTGGCAACGTTGGGTCTCGTAGCGATTCAGAAAAACGGCACCAAATAAGAAAAATGGCGCCAAATATGACACTATACACGTGATCAATCGTCATAATGGGAGGGAAGAATTTCCCCGAGCCACTCAAAAACTCGTAATTCAAATCTATAAGCTCAATCAATATTTCATCTACTCTAAACATTCCCATTTATTTTTATATGGACACGAATACACAAAGATAAACACAATCACTGCTCCATATAGCCGTAGCCTATAAATCTCTCGTTATATCTATATTGCTATTGCTTCCGAATGTTGTTCGCCCAGAAAGCTCACATTGCTTTTTGATAAATTTCATAGGACAGAGTTAAAATAAAATTGTATAAAAGATGAATAAAATTTATATTGCCATGACAATTCGGTTTATTGCCGAATGAAGACATTATATATATGTGAGTCATTGTATTAAAAGGCTACTCCTTGGATGCCTTCGTTGTTTATGTCTATGTTTTCAAGATAAAAGCTTATCGATAAATGGAAACGTGTGGGTGTGTGTGAGGGTGTGTAGATTGTGTGAGTACTATTCATATCCTCGTCAGCATGTATTTCACGGCCATCGACCAAAGCTCTCTTGCATTCCTTTCTCGACTATTTGGTCTTTGATGGGTTTTCTTGTTCGATTTCGGGATCAGTGTTTCTTGATGGATTCCTGTAGAGTCTGTTCTCTGTTTGAGTTGGTGTAGTGACGCGGTGCTTGTCCCTAACCACGGAAGTTTAGCAATGAAGAGATCGCGGGCACAAACCAAGTTGATTGACGAGAAGAGGAAACAACTATCTCCATTTAAGCGATCGGATTCCAGTGTACTCGGTAGGATGTGCCCTGAATTCAAATCAGATGCTATAAGATTTTTCGTGTTCCCGAACTGCTTGACTATCAAGAATTTATAACTGTACCTTTAAAAGAGTTTATGCAAAGAATGCCAATATTATCTGTTTTTCTCTTACCTAATTACCTTTGGCATTTCCCCGATTTTTTTTATGTGTGCGTATTTAAAACAAAGCGATTGAGTTAAAAGGCAAATGCCCTATTTCGTTGATTTCCAAATCTTTCTAAAAGTTTTCTCCGTCCAATCTCTTTAACCTGTTATCATACTATATCAAGTCAGGTCATGACTCTTTATTCAGAATCGTAGCACTTATTGCGACCTCAAAGGTTCAAACTCAACGAATATCTAAAGGGATACACGACATTTGGTCCTGCGAAAATAATTTGTGCGAGCTTCATTTCCTCTAAGATATAGAGTTTTATTTTTGGTTTAGGGTTAGGTTTAGGATTAGGAAAGAGTATAGTGTTAAACCAAGGTTTGAAGTTGGCGATTCCATTAGTGTGTGGAATTTACAGAGGAGCAATTATCGCCGGATTAAATGTCATGGAACCCTCTTAACAGAAATACACACAATTTGTTTCATTTCTAAAGATATGAATTGACTAAGACAAAAACGGAAAAGATTCTAACTTTATTTTAGAGGTTCAATGACTTGGCTTACTAACACACAGTGCATGCTTTCTATTAGGTAATAAACACTGAATCGTCTGAAGCGTAAGAAATACAACTGAATTACTGTCCAACTACCAAGTGTATTACTTGTAGCTCATTTACTGTGAACGTCCCATAAGGAAAGCAAAATGATATCCGCGATGAAATTCCGGCAGATTAAACGAGGGCGTGAAGATATTCTAAAATGACGAATTGATATCCTATTTGATCGACAATGACCTTGCTAAGCTTATGAAATCGATATCAGGATCAAGGTAAGACCGCAGGAGTTACTGGGTGCTAAGATAAGTAAGGCATCCTTAAATCCAGTCGGCAATTGCAGGGTTTAGCGAGAATACTTGGTGACGACGGAGGTATATTGAATGGCAACATTTTTCTATTTTGAAGAGTATCATGAACAATGTGACAAAAACATTATGCTAGAGTCATACCAATGTAACCGACCGATTGTATGATATTGGTGTTGACGTAAAACGCACACTTTGCCATCCGATGCGAAGCGAGTTTTTAATAAATCACACTTTGCATCAAGTGTTAAAGTTCCAAGAATTAAAATGATTTTGTTTGAAAATAAATTCCAGTTCTGGTAACTCTAATATAATGACCACCCAAGTGTTTGTTTGTATGAATAAAAGATGTGTGCTAAAGGATTCTGGAAGAAATTTTGTAACTGCTGAGAAATAAGCAAAATAAGCGCGGATTCGGTCACTTCCGTCGGGTCTTTATTCCAGCAATAATAATACACTGTCCCACGTGTGCCTATCCGTGTTGGTGATCTTCAGTGTGAACATTTTTAAGCGTAGATTTCAAGATTTCAAAAATTCCAGTTATGTAACTGTACCAGATCTAGATCCTCGATAATATACTGACAATTAAGCCTGGTTTTACAGACTTTCTCATGAAATCAGTGTTTACTGCAACTACTGGCATTTCTCTTTAAGTTCAACATAACGTCAGGTAAAGTAAAATGATAATTTTGTTTTGCGGCAAGTCTGTTCATGCCTGTGGTCGGAGTAAAATCCAAATCGGCTCTCATGTCGCAGCCGATGATGACGTCATTGCGATTTGGATTTGAATTTACTTTTATTCCTACAGGGAGGCTAGAACTAGACTGAATTTAGCCCGAACACCATTCTGAACATTGATCGCTTCGATTTTATTAGTTGGAATGTACATAACAAATGTTATTAAAAAGTTTTTTATTTTTTAGATTTAGATATATTAAATGGACAAAATGTACACTGTAAAATCTGTGGTGTAAATAGAGGACCACACCCTGAGGTGTTAAAATAACGCTCTAGAGATTAAACATAACACCAAATAGTGTTCATGTAACAAGCATAGGTGTTGTAATAACACCAATAGGTTTAAAATTAACACCACCAATTTAACACCGGTGTAAAATAACTGGTGTGGTCCTCCTTGTACATCGGTTAACACCACAGTTTTTGCTGTGTACCACCCCAAAACCAACAATAAGTCCACCAAAATAATATTGAGAATTTCATTGAGCTAAAATATTTAAACTGATTATGATATTTGAACTGATTATGATATTGACCAACAATAACCATTACAAGTACTTGATTCAATGTAGAGGAAATTCAGCAAGAGCTTCAAAAATAAGGAAAAAACAAGGTTTGAAAGTTTAGGAGTTCACTCAAGCATAGGGGAGACCGGGGTTAGTTGGAACATGGGGTAAGTTGAAACATTGTAATTTTCTTTAACGCCTGTAAAATAAATTTATGCAATACTGCCCTCAATTCATTGCAATAATAATTCCACACTGTAGTATTATTAATACCAATAAATTGAGGGCAGTATTGCATAAATTTATTTTACAGGCTTTAAAGAAAATTACAATGTTTCAACTTACCCCATGTTCCAACTAAACCCCGGTCTCCCCTACTGTGTAATCTCGGTAAAACCATACTTTAATTCAACTTCAAGACTTTAAATTTTCACAGTAGAATATACGCTCTTTCAGATAAGCTCTTTTTTTTAGAATGCAGAGACTAAATTACTATTTTGGAAATTGACAGAGAACCTTACCTGGCGACTTAGTGGTGGTTTGGGGGTGGTATATAGGTCACAAATGCAATCGAAGAAACAGCGAATCGCTAAGTGTGCGGGAGGCTTAATAGCTTTGAACTGTCTGAGCCCCGTCTTACAAAGGCTTATGTTTGATCCGATCAGCAACACCAACATCCAAATGCACGTTTTTTTTCTTTTTTGTCCAAATGTTTTCTAGATCATACAATTCAGTATGATCATCTTTGTTTACAAAAAATGACGCCAGTTCACTTTACAATTTTCCTGTTGTAAAAATCATGACAATGGTGGATTTCCATATAGTTGAGTTTGACTGGATCGATTCTTTGTGAGATGGGACCCTGAAGTTGGTTTAACCGCGGTTAACCGGCGTTGCTGGCTCATTAAGATAGTGGGAGTGTATGAGTAACTAGGGTTGTATGAGAGAATTGGATGGTGAACGAAAGAAACATATGCAGTCACACCGACATTACCGACTCCAAATCGACCGATGATCTGTCATTTCAAATAACGTATAGCTGTGATCGGTCAGGGGGTGTTTCACAAAGATATAAGAATGACTTAAGTCGCACTTAAAAGCTGACGCGTATATGATTATGCAAGGTGCGATCTTATTGATAGATACACAGTGGTGCGCGTCCTCATGACACCATCCGACCAATGCGGTCAAGCCTTTTATACCGTACGCAACTAGACATTTTAAGTGCGAGTCTAAGGGGGTGTTGCAAGAAAATGTTTGTAATCAATTGCAAATATTCTGCTGTAAATTTACAATGGACTGATCACTTTTAACTATAGCAAATCAGATTACAGTCCTTGTTTCATGTAATAGATTAGCAATCAATCACAAATTTGCAATTAATTGCATGACATATGCTTGATTTAGGGAACGAAAATAGACTTGCGATTGATCGCAAGTTTCTTGCAACGCCCCATAAGTCATACTTAAATCTTTGTGAAACACCTCCCTGGAGTCGGTTTTATATGTGTGACCGATGCGTAGAGTAAAAGATTTCAGGACTTACATGACTAAATGGAGAAATTGAATTGCATATATAATGAAGAAGGGGCAGGATAAACAGAGATAAAGTAAGATTGATAGTGGTGGATAGCTTAGAAGTGCATATAAAATTAGACTTAAAAAAGTAAATATGTAAATAAACTCCATACTGAAGGAATTGAAATCATGATCACCTTTAATTGACAACCCGAATCCTGGATTTATATTTCAGTCTTATAGATTTAGCATTACTTCGAATATGGGATTATCGTATAATCGTCGAATTATTTGAAGTTATTAGCGAAAAGGTCGGGTCCACCATTTTCGAAATTGGCCTTCCTAAATCTCAAAATATTATGCCAGCCTGCCAACTTTAGATGTGAGAGCAGTTTGGTTGGGCATAAAGACGAATCATGTCCGACCATGCAACACGAACTCACTATTTTGACCTAAAATCCGTAGTTAGCCATTGAGTGCTGGCATGGCGTGTGGGATTGCGACGGATATGTGTAATGTACATTTTAGCTTATAACAGAATCGGATCCACGCCACATTTGTTGTCATTTTTACACTTTTTCACTAAAAATGTCATGTATTATTTCAACGCACTTAAGTTTTTTAAAAAATATGTATGTATAGAGTATTTAGGAGTAAACCCATATTGCTTTAAGGATTTGTGATTTCTTTAATTCAGAAAATTGTTTTTATGTGAAGGTTATATAGACAGCACTTTCAGAAAAAAAAAATAGTTCCGAATGACGGAATGCGAGCTTTCATGTGTTTGTTTATCGAATTGCCTCATGAAACATTTTTATTTATTATTCATTTTTACTGTTATGATCATCATGATGACTTTTTTTCGATTTCCTATATATAAAAAAGAAGTTTAATCATGAAGATCTGTTTAATGTTTCAAAACGAGTGGCAAAGAATGAGAGGCTCACTTTCCTAACACAGGGTAGGCAGATCTAGACAACGAAAATGACTCAACTTGAAGTTAAATAACTATCAAGTCAAAATGCTTCCAACCAGGGGCGGAAATCTCTTCTAAAAGGTAGGGGGACGAGGGGCTGGAAAATTTGACAAGCAAAAAAAAAGAGAAAAGGTTATCATCCGAAAAGTAAGATCTTCTTATTCTAAAATACATGTTTTAATTCGATTTTTAATAATGTATTTCTTACTATCATAAAAAACAAAAATAGTAAGGGACATTTGATATTGTGTAGGGGTGACACGTCCCCCCTGGGAATTCCGCCCATGCTTCCAACCCATCTATATCAGTCTTTGCCTTAAATCTTTTTAGATATTATCAAGGTATTTCTACCCTCCCAATACATAACGCTTGGAAAGGGCTTGACGTGTTTTTACGATTTCAAAATCCGATTATGAATTTTAAAAAAGAAATTACAGTTTACCCAATAATGAATGCTTCTCAGATATTATAAACCAGTAAACAATTAAGGTGCAAGACTTGTGTAACCATTCAAGAACCCCATCGCTATAACCCTCTCCACTCCTTATTAACGTGACATGTCATCTTTTCATATTCCTGGACACCAAGCGCTCAACAGACCTTTTGGTCCAGTGCAAACCCCTCTTCTTAACCTAATGAATCGGTAGGATAGCAAGGGACTCTAAGAAGGATCATGGGAGGTCAGAATCCATTTGTCAGGTGGTTGGTTTCCAAATAGGACAGAGGGGGAGGGCTGGGAGAGAGATGGTGGGTAGAATTGGGATGACATGGAACGGATTCGATGAAGAGAGATACAGAGACGTGACCAGGCACATATAAGACAAGACGTTTTATGCTTTGAACATTAATTGGAAAGTCGCGGATAAAAGCACAAGAGTCGGACTACACAAGAGTGTATAGGCGTATTTTGGTCATCGACAGGTTGCAGAAAATTTGAAAACAATCCACTGCATTTTTTCTCTCTCTCTCTTCAGTTATACCAAAGAATAATAGATTTTGAAATTTAGATATCACTAGCTGATAATAAAGTAGAATATATGTTACGCTCAGTTGATGTACAAATGTTGACATAGTGTTACTTAAGAAATACTGTGCACGAGCCAATGGGCACTGAGGCGTGGTCTGAAGCAAAGCTGCGTGCATTTTGACGTTACAAATTGATACAGAAGTCAAC
Source organism: Lytechinus variegatus (assembly GCF_018143015.1). NCBI lineage: Eukaryota > Metazoa > Echinodermata > Echinoidea > Temnopleuroida > Toxopneustidae > Lytechinus > Lytechinus variegatus. The sequence goes on from NC_054749.1 coordinate 35,658,429, forward strand.
AAATTGAAACTTCGATCTCGTCTTTGTGAAGTTTAAAAATATCACTCACATACTTAAATAATCACATTTCATTTAAAAGCGCCTCTAACAATACAATGACACATGAATTATATACATTTTATTTATAAACCTCTTGTTAAACTTCCTGCAGTACAAAATTGGGTTAGACAGTGATGTAATTGTTCGCATTAGTTATGTTTTTTAATGGTTACTGTTCTCCTAAGGTTTTGCACAATTTTTGGATTGCAAATCATAACTCTCTACCCAAGAGAAGACAATGTATCTTTATCTTTTAGATACCATAGCCGATTAAATTCTCATTAAAATTCTCCTGCACATCTACAAACCTCCTACCACAACCACAGCCAACAAGAGCAAACCGCGAGTAATGAGCACAAGGTTTCCCAGGTATGTTTACCACTCTGTCACTATCTAACGTCATGGCCACTGATAATTTACGAGATTCATCCCAATCTTGATATTTGTGATGACTTAAAACAGATCTTGCCTCGGGTACGGTGAAAGGGATGGGAATCCTTCATTGTCTATCAGCATAAAGATGCTTACATCAAATTTTCTCAGACATTAATTAACCTTTAGGCAAGATAAGGATTACGAGAAAAGGGCTGAGCCACGAAGAATGGCGCTCTTGATCACAGCAAGGGCGATTGTTCCACATGGGAAGGTTCGCAAAGCAAAGGGGACAGATGTTATCAAGCGTATCCGATTGCTTTGACACACACAGTAAATGTAAGCAGACTGCATCAAAGATAAAAAGGCAAAGGTGCTTAACTGGACGTATGGACTTGCAAGATCTGATGACCACTGGTCGAAGGACACTATCTATTATAAACCTTGCACAATGTAAAGCATTGTGAAACAATGTACAAATATTGACAGTATAAAATTAAATGCTATCGTGTGCTCCATTTTAAAAGAGTATATGTTAAAACTAGTGGGCATTTGTATCCTCTTTCCCCGTTTTTTTTATTCCGTTGATTAGGGTGAATACCCCCCCCCCCTTCACTCAGAACCCACTGCTTATCAAAGTTAATTTGTTTTAATCTAGCTATTTAGCTATCAAAAGTGATATTATCATGTTCAACCACATTTAAATTCTATCGTGTGCTCCATGGAAAGCACATGATCTCCCAAAGCTAAGGTTGATCGTTACGACCATTGCAAATGAAGTGTATTTTCAGTAGCATTACCTATCAAGCGCCAAAAAAAAAATTTCGTAAAGTAAAAAAATCAAATCAAAGTTACCGAAAATAAAAGAGGATACTGCTGGATAAAGAGTTTATTTCCAGATAAAACTTGGATAATTATATGAAGTGGGCATGGTAAAAGACATGACATTTTCTAGGGCGCGTGGTAACCTATCTATGCATCGTGACCGCTCTATTACATGACGAAACACACAGTTTATGCAAGGTCCCGAGTTAAAACACAATTTATCTACCCACGATCGCCATTAAACACCAGACCGCATTCCAAGGCACGCGCGCTGGGTATAGATTGCCCAAACCTGTTGTGACGGTTATAAGGACTATTCAAGTACTGTAATCCTCCACGACCGATACGCCTTGCTCACCATCGTCTCCACTTCAAAATACACCCGTCGACTTCCTCGGTCATTTTGTTATCGGGGGCTGGACTACTCGCTCTGGAAGCACCCATACACCTCAAGAAATGCTGATTGAACTGATTTAACGAAAAGGTTGTCTCCTCGTCGAGTAGGCAAACGAGGTCGGTTTGGAGGAGATCATCGGTGTCATTTTTTTTTTGTTAAGCATAGAATAATTAGTCTTGGCTGGTGTGGAAATCTTTCGCTGGTAAAATTTGATGAAGAGTCTGTCGGCCCATATAGAATGGAGCAAGTCCTATTATGCGCGCGCACTCCAGCCCCGCCCCGCCCCTCCTCCTCATCCCTCACTGCGTATGCCCATGTGCGAGAGAAGTGTATCATCTTTGTAGTGTTTTCCAAGGGTTTTGTTGCTTTGTATATTGACTTCAGATGGACTGAATTAAAAGTCAACTCTATTTATATCACCATTACCAAGCCACAAAAATAACTTAAGTTCCTCTCCGCATACACTAACGCAAAAAAATTAGTCAATATTGGTAAACGCTTTTATCTGATGTGATCAAAATCTAGTCAAGTTAAGATCGAATAGAGGCCTATACCGAAGTCGAATGGGTTATTCTTGATTATTCCATGTAGAGTCTGAACTTAAAACCTTAAGCAAAATGGGGTGTACGTCGTAAATAGCACAATATATATATAAAATCGAGAGAAAAAAAGAATACGTCGATCAAATCGCTTTACGTATGATGACGACGTCAATTCAAGAAAGTACCTTCTTCGTGGCCTCGGTCAACAGAAAAAAAATCGTGTACGGATTTGTCTATCTTGCTTGGCGACATTATTTTGTACTCAAACGGCGCCCCTGTGTGTTTTAACAGTAGGAGCTAATTATTTACACAGTATTATTGAATGTGTGATGGGAGTTTCTCAATTTGTTTCTTATCTTAGGATGAATATGTCATTTTATTTCATTTTCCCATGTCATTAATTACCTCCTATGTATTCATTGGTTATTGATTCGCTAACTATTTCTCATAATTGCCGATTTTACTCAAATGGCTTTCATGAGAGCAACAAAACCAATTTTGTCTACGGAGTTTCAACAGAAGAACAGATACTCATAATTAAAGCCTCAATTTCGACCAAAGAGAAAAAATCGAATACAAGTTTAGAATATTATATATTTTCTTTGAGCAAAGCCTGGAACATTTTACGAACAAGAAATTTATTTCTGTTTATAAAATTCAGTATTGATGTTCAATTATTTGATGATCATTTTGAAAATTATCGCTGAAAAGAATATGACTCTAAATGATATTGGAAAACTGAGAACTTTAAAAAAGAAGCTTCATCGTTGAATACATATCAATTTGCATGCTCTCAAGAACTACTTAATCATCATTGGACATAATTTGCAAGTCAATCTCTGTCGAACATGAAATGACCATTGCTACTTCATTATAATGATTATTTGCCGAGGATAGAATGTAGTTTGCCAACCGAACTCTCTCCAGCTCGTTGCAATAAGCAATCACCAGAGAACATCATCCAAGATTGTGTTTACTGAAAGTCAGGTTTGGCGTCTATGGCGCCTCCATGACAGTCAGTCTGGTCATAGCATTACATCCCGACTATTCGTTTTGAGAATGATCAATACAGGAAGCATTAAAACGAAGATCGTCTGGACCAAGTTTCACGCGTTATTACAAAAATCTCGTGAAACGAATTCAAACAGAGATCCAGAATCCTCGTATTTACAAGCCTAACCATGATAAACAATCCGGCAATCTTCTGCAACATGGATATTGAGTACGTTCCCCGTGATGAAAAGGAAAATAAGCAAACTCTGAAAGAGAGCTTTTTCAAATTTACCGTTCGCCGTTCATCAATAAACAGAGCCGGATTTTCGGCTGCTATTATTGTATGGCTTTCTTCGTACCATGTCGAAAAGTGCATGTTATGGACTTTATTTTGCCTGCATTGAAAACGAAGATGGAGCCAAAAGCGACCAGAAAAGGAAAGTACTTCTCGATATTATGACCTATCCTTGATGGTACATCCTGTCGACATACTTTTGCCCCAGGATTCCGATTCATATAGATTGTGTTTTTTATTGTTGTTGTTTTTGTCAACTTTGTCCCTTCCAAGAAAAAACACTTCCCTGATTGAAAATTCCACGAAGAGCAAATGATTTTAACGACCAAAAGTGTCAGTGAAATTGGATATGAAATGAGAGACTGAGCAATAATCGGCGATTTTAAATTGTATATTGCTACTTTCTTTATCTAACTCTCCCGCCTGACAAACACCTTGAATAGTTTATAAAAAAAAAGGAAAGGTAAAAGAAAGATTATAAGTCATCAGATCATAATGATAATTTTTTTTACCTAATTGTTTGGCTTCACTGAATTCTTGTTACACAATATTTACTAACTGAATCTGAACACTTCATTTTGGCTCATATACTAAAATAGAATTAAAAGATCTCTATACTCTTTTCTCTACTTTGAAAAGTGCACTGACAATCAACATTCCACTGGTGAAAGCCATTAGTTCTAAAACAGATTAGATCATGTACATAATTTATGCGGTGCAGACGGGGTACAGACGATGGTGAAATGTCGATAATATGTGTTTTATTTGATAGTACTGTGTCTCTTCAAAGATATACTCATATATCAATCTCATCATGAATTCTCTTTAGACCTCTCTTGGAATATTCTGAATAGAGTAAATGGGTCGAGAAGGGCAAGGTAGTAATGAGAGGCAATTATGTGATGTTCGCTGATAACGTGCCAGATAGATCGACTATCAATGGATGATATGCTAGTTTGGAGCTTTGGAGTCTGGGATTCTATTTGCATACCCCCCCCGCACAACAAGAAATGAATAAATAAATAAATAAATAAGTTCAGTTGTTGAAGGAACTGACCAATGCCCATAAGGGTACTATTGAGAAATCAATCAGACAAACCCCCTAAAAGCTCAAGTGATTATCTTATTTGTGAAGGCTGGAACCTGTACTGGAGCCAACAGGTCAGCTAGACCATACTCATGTATGCTCATTCGTCTGGCAAGAGACCGGCAGTTGGTCTCAGACTTGGATGAGCAGATGGCCTTTCCTAGAGAGATTGCGACTACCAACATGCGACCAGATATGGTAGTCTGGTCGAAGCATCAAAGTATGTCGGACTTATCTTAGAATGTAAGGTAGACTACTACCCAGTGGAGATCGGCTACAGAGGATATGCGACAAAGTCTCTTCATTTCTTCCTCTAAAGGATGGGAATACCCACAAGAAAGAAGCTGGCTTTGGACTTGACGGAGATTGCTACAAGGTCCTCAGCCTGGATTTGGAACAGATATAAAACCAACTTACTAAATGAGCAGCTGGAAGTGGCATCTTGTCCTCATGCAGCTGACCCGCCCCCTGCCACATAGCCATATCGAGGATAATAGGCTGAAATGGATTAGGATCCAGCTGTTCTGGATGACATTTCTCTGTACAAGGAGTGTTTTGATTATCTAAAAAAATGAATAGAAGTTTCATGTGATCTTAATCACAGCAATGACGAGTCATTTACATCAGTTCACGATTCTTGATCTAGGTGGTATATGCGCTGTCTTTTTTTAAGCAAAAAGGAACAAGGTGATTTTATCAGAACTAAGCGATATTGTTGTTTTTACATTCGATATTAATTTGGAAATTGGCCATTCTTTTTTTAATTATTATTTATTTCAGTGACATGCCTGATGAAGGCAGTCGAGCTCTGCAGACAAAAAAAATAGCTCGTAAAAATGATAGCCACAGAAAGTCTTCGTTCGTTATAACATATGAAACCATCTGAATGATCTGATTCGATACAAAAAGATGCAATAGTAAGAAAACTTGTACAGACAGACAGACAGGACAGGTTGATCACTCAAAACGTCGGACTACTCATGCAGCACTGGAAAACTAGTCGCTCTCGTGTTCGAAGGCATGCTCTTGAATATATTACTTGATAAATGCCTGTGAATTGGGCGAGCTCCTCGACGAGGACCTGATAGTTTCCTTCCGCCAATGTGAGACAGGTATAGTGAGCATGGCTTGATTATTGAGAAGTATTGTTTCATTCTCATTAACATAGAAGCGGTCAAAGATGACAGTCATAAAGAAATAAATGTACTGATTTCTGGGTCGTCACACCCTTTCTATTAGAGCAGTTGTCCCTATTCCCCATTTTGTCTCCCCTCCCCCCTTCACTCCATCTCTATACCCCTTCAAGATAATGAATCTATTGACAATAAAAAGGGATGCCATATGATTTCTAAATTTTGTGGACTGGTATGGGAGATATTCCTTCCTTAGAAAAAAGTTCAAATGTTCATTGGACGCCGCCATATGGACACACAGGTGGTATTATGTAAACTTTCATCTTGCTTAAACTTCGGTTGCAATTGAACTTCCGCATATTACTTATACCATAAAAGAAGTACTCAATTGACACATGTTCCTCCCCTTCCAACCGGTTAGGCACTTCGGCAGAACATTGGTAGTGACATTTCTACTTTTCCCCTCACATACAAAATATCTACATTAGTAAGAAATGATCATGCATAACTCCTAAAATATCATAAGGGGAATTTGTTATGAATATCGAATTGGCCAAGACGAAAATCAAGATCGCAGTCGAGTATTCTTTGAGAGGCTGAACTGAGTCTCTTCTCAGTATTTTCTTGAACCATTATTGATTACCCCCCCCCCCCCATACACACACATCCACACACCCATTTTTGACTTAAGAAGCCGAACGGTCTTGCGCCGCTGCGTAAATCCCGTACTGCGTGAGCGTCATCGAAACTTTTCTTTCAAAAGGAAAGTTTACCTATCACCTAATGTTCGCTTCGAAATGCCCTCGGGTTGGATTCTGAACAGGTTGAGAAAATGTGAAATATCTATAAATTCACAATTGCCCGTTTGTTTTGTTCAATGACCTCTCACTTCGTTCATATTAAGGTCCTTTGACCGGAACTCTGAATTATCTTTAATGGTATCTGTCTAGACTCCAGTCTCACTGAAACACCTTTCTTTAAATGATAGTAATAAAAATAATGAATAATCATCAGTGATCAACTTTTCCGGTCAGAATTTGTTTTATCCGATACTGAAGAGCAACTAAGAAAAGAGAATATAGCAATACGGGTCTCCTCCGAGAATAAGAATCGCTGTAGGTGATAGAATGCATCTAGTAATCTTGGGAAGTGACGAGAAATATATCAAAACGAAATGAGAAGATAGTAAAAATGTCAGTCAATGGCTTCCTGGTATCCCAGCTATGAGGAATAGCTCTAATCATCGGACACACCTTGAACAATGACAGCATCAGTAAAGCAATGAACATAGCAGATGAAATATGGTTTCGATAAAGGAAATAATGTCTCTATTTGTTCAACATTTTATTGCAAGTAGGTAACTTTCAATAGCCACGCAATGAACTGTGGGTAGCATTTCATGAGTGGATGTTACTGTGCACGGTAAAAACTGTGGTGTTAAAACTGACACCAATTGGTATAGAGGACCACACCCTGAGGTGTTAAAATTACACCCTAAAGATTGAACATAACACAAAAGAGTGTAAATGTACCAACTGAAGGTGTTGTAATAACACCTATAGGTTTAAAATAACTCCACCAATTTAACACCGGTGTAAAATAACTGGTGTGTTCCTCTATGTACACCGGTAAACACCAGAGTTTTTGCTGTGTGGTAACTGTCGGAGAAAACACAGTTTGTCGGATAAAAAAATCCGTCGGAGTCTTATTTAATCGACAGTTATCAAAGTAGCAGTCGGACACCTGTGTTTTTAAGCCAATCGCATCCCAGAAAAGTTGTCAAGTACAAGCTATCGGATGACAATGTTAATGAAATGCTTCCCCTTATGATTTTGACATAACTATCTCGGGTATCGTTATCTCCTGCCACGCCGATTCGCTAACACACTGCAAAGACTCCGGTGTTGATTTAACACCAGCTCGGAATCTATATCTGTCCACACCAGAGAAGTGTTAAACAACACCACTTTGGTTTTGGTCTAACACCAGATATGTGATTATGCAACACCAATTACATGTAGTATTAAAACAGCATCGGTTTGATTCCAAACTGGTGTTATTTCAATACTTCTCTGATGTGGACAGATGTAGATTCCGGGCTGGTGTTAAATCAACACCGGAGTTTTTTGCAGTGCATGTTAACTTACTTTATTCAGTTATCATTATACTTAATTTGTTCAATGTGAATTTATTATTTCATCTTACATTGCAAACATGGCAATTGGATCCCTTGTCCTCTAACTATAGCAAGCAAAGGGTATTGTAGAAAGTACGAACAATCAAAGGTGCAGATATGATTACTCTGCTTCAGTGCTCTCTGATATAAATAAGTTTAATGGTGATCACTGGCGGGAGAAACAAATCAAGTATATTTGATTTATTACGCGTAATAAACACTTTGTATCACTTTGTTTTGTTGAGAAGTTAGTGTTGAAGATGGCACTATTTGGAACGGAGTTTCCTTCCTACGTAGGTAGATATGAAGTCATCATTCTCGCCGCTAAAACACCAGGATAAACCAAGTCTGGTTTGCTTACATATCGATGCCTAACAGACACCGTGGTGACTAGTGATGATTCTGTTGTTGTTGTTGTTGTTGTTGTTAATAATAATAATAATAATAATTGGCATTTATATAGCGCTTTATCAATCTTCGACTGTTCAAAGCGCTTCACAATTATTATTACCCGGTCATTTATTTTTTTATTTATTTTATTTATTTATTTATTCATTGCAACCATGACAGTTGGGCGCTGTAGGCCATGGTGGGATTCGAACACACGACCCTCTGGTTACCAGGCGAGAGTCAGAACCGCTACACCACGGCGCTTCCACTTGTTGTTGTTGTTTTTTATTTTTATTGATTACTTATTTTATTTATTATTATCGTTTTGTTTGTTTGCTTTTTTAAGATTTCCTGGCCATAAGCCATAGACTGGTGTTGTTACGGAGTTATTAAAAAGCGCCCGCTGTACGTAGTATGAATGGGCGGGCGCATGAGTCCCGCTGCAGCTACAACGGACTAACCTTCCTGCCGTGGTCGCATTTAAGGCGACGTGATGTCGATGACGCCGCGTCATACACACCTTGAATTTCTATATCTAAGCTAAAGGAATACATGTAAATGATTTCAAGAACAGTCTGTGTTTCTCACTTAACAGCAATCGATTGTAAACGAGAGTTTGGGAATGGTTATATAGACTGTGAGATAATTGCCTTAAGGACATTAGAACCAAGCTATCTGCTAGATTTCATACACATGGGACGTATCGTCATCAATCTCTTTAAATCAAATTGGCTTTTGTCAATCAAAACTAAAGGACTGTCCCGGTCTCTAGACAAATTGCCTTTTAGATAGAGAAAGCAAGTTTGATGAATAGGAGAGTTTGACACCATTTGAAATAAGTCAAACCTGAAGACATACGGGATAGTTTGACCTGATATTGAATCTCTAGAATTTGTTTACTAAATCTTTGGGCCTTTTCACACGTTAATCTGGAATCATCAAATTCGTCTTTAGAATCATCGGACGTATCAATCGCTCACATGAAAACTGTGATTTGAATTCGAATTCCATTGAGAAGGCAGGATGTGTCATTGGTGACTTGTCAATCAAAGCACTGCATCGCAAATACAAACTACGATGAGTGCATGACAATAATATTGTTTTATCTACGGAAGTGTTTGAGAGGTCACTTAAGCTCCGCCCCGAAAGATGTTTTGGAGGTCAAGCTTTTCACACGCAAAATTAGTACGGCAATTTGAGTGAAACCTAATTGGAATTCACCTTCAAAGTAGAATTTTAATTCGTGATTGTGATTAGCGTTCGTGATTCTAGTTTGGTTTCACACGTGCTAAAAATCGTCATTAGTCTTATTTTTTACTTAAATCGTCATTCAAATTACAACTTTTTTATCGTGTGAAAGGGCGATTCATATGGAATTATACAGGTGATAACACATGTATATATGTAAAGAATGAACTTTATAAAATGTCTGAGAAAGTTACCTTTAATAAGAATGTATTTCTTAACAGGTAATCATCATTTCAACTTACGTCAACAATTCACCTTTAAAAGAGACATGCATGTTTGCTCAGCAAAAAATTGCTATTCGATTACTTGATGCCGATTACTCTAAATATTGCTATAAAAACAGAGAGAACATTCCACGGCGACTTATAATTGATTTCGGGTCTCTGTTCACCGGTATGACAAAATATCCATAAAAAGAACAGTTTTAGCCGCATACTATAAACTTTTGATAGATAAGACTATTAATTGTGGCCCCAAACAATCTTATTTCAGGCTACTTCATGGCCAGCTTATTTGCATTCTTGCCATTGAACGACAACTTCCACAGTACACTGGTACGTGTACTACTATAATCACCATGATATATTTCATTTTCGCCGCGAGTAAAACAGCAATTCCTCTGAGATATCAATGTCAATCAAACCATCATTTTATGTTTCCAGGCGAGAATATCAAATGAAGTTAACCGGCAATAAAACCCTACGAACAAAGTAGGTTCTGTTTTATTGCAAAGTGTATAATACGTGTCCTGTAACACAGACCAGTGCGTTTCAACCTGACCACATTTCAATGTAACAAACCGCAAGTTGTTTCTTGATCCGGAATAAGTTCGGGGTACTTTTTGGTAATAATATGTTACTGTTAGCGCCAAACATTGTCTCCCAAAGTAAAGTCGTTTAAAATCATTCTATTCCATTCCATTTAAGTGAGTGTGTAAGATCATTGTTTTAAAAGCCAAGACGTTTACAACTGACATCTAAAAGATAGTGTACAAAATAAAATACAAAGTGACTATAGTAACAACATCCATTAAAGGCATTGACACATGAAGTGAATGATTTTTTTTTTGTTCCAGTGGAACACCGGGCATGGTGGCTCAGCGGTAGAGCGTCCGCCTCATGAACGGGAGGTCGTGGGTTCGATCCTCGGCCGAGTCATACCAAAGACTTATAAAAATGGGACCTTCTGCCTTCTTGCTAGGCGCTCAGCATTTAGATTGGAGAAGGGTAATGATAACATGTTATGTTATGCAGGGCCCGCTGGTAGAGCAATTTCCTAACTGAAGTGGCTACCCTGGGTAAATAAAACGTTATTATTATCATTATTATTATTACTGCAAAAACTCCGGTGTTGAGTTAACACCAGCCCGGAATCTATATCTCTCCACACCACAAAAGTATTGAAATAACACCAGTTTGGAATCAAACCGATGCTGTTTGATACTAACTGGTGTTGCATAAACACATATCTGGTGTTAGACCAAAACCAAACTGGTGTTGTTTAACACTTTTCTGCTGTGGACAGATATAGATTCCGGGCTGGTGTTAAATCAACACTGGAGATTTTTTAGTGTAGGACCTACACTACTAATCCGAGAGAATATTAAACATTGGCTAATGGTCTTATCCTCTATACGAAGAAAGCTTTGAACACCACGAAATCTGAATGTATGTACTTTATATCCATGGTATGTATATTTTTATAGGAAAAATGTAAGTAAACCCCGAAGTGACACCGTCACAGCCTAGAAAAAAAAAAGAAGAAGAAGACAGTGAAAGAAAATGAAAGAGAAGGGTAAACAATTTAATTTGTTTATTAAATCAAAATTTTATAGGAATCATATTCGTTTTTTCTTTAATCCGTAAATGCATGCTCTCTTCGCTCACCCGTGATTTTGTCTCTCATACGCTATCTTATGCCACCTCAAAATTGTTGACTTACTACGCCAACTACGGGTACACAATGTACCTATCATGCTTAGTGCTAAACAACCGTAATTATACTTAGCGGATATTGAGCTATTTATAAATTAATGTTTAAAGCTTTCCACGAATACCAAGGGAAATTGACACAAACATACAGCTTAAAGATAAAACAAAATACATGCTTGCTACTTACTTAATCATTCTTGTCTCTTCGGCGATGGGACTCAATCACAGACAATAACCAAAGGAGCACTCATGTAGTTGTAATATCCGTGTTTCTCTTCTATGGGAATATTATATGACATGCAATTCCAAACAACAAAGTGGAAAAAATGCGCCTGTTTTACTGGTGCTTTCTCGAAATGCCTCGATCACGTGTGTTTTTTTTTCAAAGTACCTATCGTGTTTCGTCGTATATTTGGTCGGTTGGTGCAAGAGCTGGATTGATTGAGGAATGATGTTAGCAATCCGTTCCACGTTGACGAGTATACCCAGTTACATGGTGGAAGATTGAATGCGAATGATATGAGCCTTCTATTTCTTCCTCCTCAGCCGGTAGGTCGATCTTTCGGCTTTTATATCTGCTTTATTCTTTCTCTTGCAGCGTTCGCTGACACATCCAATAAAATAAAATGGAATCATGCATACGATGAAAGGAGTCTAGAGAAATATAATTATGACATGATGATACATCAATGCAGGGGTCTTCAACCAGGATATTTCGTACCTGAAAATTTTGTGCCCCCCCCCCCCACTGGATCCGCGCCTGTATGAATGTTAATGTAATGCCTGGGAAGGGGGCAAAACCACTCACTTGTCATGTGTCATTTTTCTTATGTCAATTAAAATATAGAAACTTTATTGAGAACAAGGATAATGATAATAATAAAATTAATAAGTACAGTTATTCGACAGAGGTACATTTTTTATGTCTTCAGGAAGGCTATTCCACAAAGGATGGTAAAAGCTTGATCACGATTTCAAACTACACATTTCGTCGTTTTCCAAACTCAAACAATTATACTGTAAGGATTTCTGAATATTTTTTTGTTTTATCAAATCAGTATATTGTCTAATCTACGCCATTTCAGATAAATTTGACCTACAAGGTTTATGCAAGACAAAACTGACTCAAAAAAGGGATTGAATTGGGAGGATATTTTTTTTAATGAATCATAAACAGATCTTTAATATCATCTTTAAAATAAGAGGGAACAGACATTTATGCAGTAGAGAATGATCTAGTACACTCAGTCATGGAAGGTTCGTGAGTCAGGCTTCCTCGAATTCGAACATCAGATAAGAGGGAAAATGTCAAAGAGGGGGCCATGGAAAGACAAAATAAAGGCGAATACTAAAACGGGAACATTGATAAAAAGATTTTTCAGGTAGATTAGTCCGAACTCACTCTATCACTTGAAATAACCGAGTAATGCCAAGCTAGACAACTAGACAAGAAGTCTAACCAACGTTATTGTTTCGGAGTTGACCATCCGGTCAGTCGATAATGCTAAAGTCGCACTAAAAGAAACCGACTCCAAACCGATCAAATGTTTTACGATATTTCTAATGGACATGATTGAGGCGCCATAGCTCAGTCGGTAGAGCGGGGGTTTCGGATTCTGGTGACCCGGGTTCGATTCCCAAGTGGTGCGCAAGTGCTCTTTTGTAAGGCCTAAATCCTCATTACCAGGTCCCTCGGAGAGGACCTTTAGACGTCAGACATCTGGTTGCTTGCTTACAAGCATTCATGCTTTCAGGTAAAAAAAAGTCACCACCATTTACCGCTACCTATGACCGTTTCTAAGATTTTAAGGAATTTCTTTGCGATCGCAGTAACAGATACATCTAAATCCCGGCGCACGCTATGCGATTTGTTGCGATCCAAATTTCAAAGAATTGCAATAACACTTGATATGGACATTCCAACCAATAAAATCTTAGCAATTAGAATTCAGAAATTGTGATAGGACTACTGAAATCGGGATTCAGTCAAGTTTTGGCCTCCCCTAGGTATAAAAAAAAATCAATTCCAAATCACAATGACGTCATCATCGCCAGCGACTTGAAGCCGATTTGTTCTTTACTCCGAACACAGCGTTTGCCGCAAAGCAAAATTATGATTTTATTATGTATTCCTTACATGATGCCGAACTTCAAAGAAAATAATTTTCCATCTTGGAAATGTCACATTTAATGCAAAATGCGATTCATTAAAAAATAGTGTCGCATCAGATCGCATAGGGTGCGCTGGGCTTAACATGTTCTACATTCAAAGAGGTCTGATTTTCTTTTCTCAAAAAGGTGTCCCTTTTACTTGTGAAAATTGTCATTTCATATATTTCCCGGGGCATGTTTTTCAGAGTTTGACCTTTTACATTGTGGTGTGCTTAATTTTTAGAAACGACAATGTAATACTACGCCAATAGTTTACCAACCCGTCCTCTCAAATTCTTCAAACTTGGATCATTAGCATGTACCATCTAGACAGGAGCTCTGTATAAAAAAAATATGGAAAAGGGTTAAGTAAGAAAACCATACATTCATAATCATGCAGAGCCCGATCGAAGAGATGTAAAAGAGAGCAACAGAAGTGGCTTTACCTTGGGTAAATCAAATACATATAACCATTAGTAAAATACTGCACTTATCAACATCCGAAATTCATACCAGTTACAAAAATATTTCATGTTTATATCACTTCATCTTATCTCTAGTTCTCCTTAATAAAAGTTTCAAGCAATATGGCGTTATGGCTTAACATTATACACTCAATCAATACATATTGACACCTAGTCCTTGCATGTTCATAATATTATTTGATAAAACGTGAATAAAGTCTCCTGTTGCCTATTTTGTACTTTTAATGTTTTCCCCAAAGAATTCAGTTTTGCGAATTCATTTCAATATAATCACGCTTTTCTTCTGTATTTGTCGCTTAAATTCTCTTTTGCACATCGTAGTCACGTTCATTTTCTGAAATTTAATTTAAGCTACTGCTCTTAGTCATCAAGTTTAAATGAAATTGTACTTTACTGGTTTTTTTTATTTAACTGCAAGAGAGCGGTGTTGGCTCAGTCGGTAACGTGTCTGCCCGTCGAACCAAAGACCGTGGGTTCGAGTCCACCCCGGGCGGATGACTGAAGCCAGTGCGTTGTGTATAAATGTCTCTCCCATGTTTCATAGATGCAGGCTATGTTACAATGGAAAACACTTCGTCCCTCGGATAGGACGCTAAATGGGGGCCCCGTGTAGAGGAGAATCACCACCTTTGCACGTTCAGAACCCACTGCACTTTTCGTATAAGAGTAGGGGGGAACCCCCATTGTAGTGGTCCACCTGCATCCCCCCCCCCAATCAGTTATATCGGGAGGAGAGACCTGCGGGTCATAGTGATTCAGTTCGCTTTTCGCCTCCCAGGTACAGGTGACGCCAAACAAATAATAATAACAAAGAGAGATAGTAAGACATAAGAAATGAATATAAGATGATCCTAGAAGTGAATATATTAACTGTCTCTGATCTTATCCACCATTGCCAATAAACTACTGGTATAGGACAAATCAGTATAAATTCGAAGAGATACATGTAAGTTTCATTTGGGATTTAAAAGAAAAGGCCCCCACAAAATATACAACTCCATAGGGATTAGCATCGACAAACAATATTCTAAGAAACCTTTATTATAAGATAGGAAGATTTAAAAGATTGAATTATCGTGAGAAATATAGATCCTTGTTGTAAATCCCATTAGCTAATGGTGTTCAGCGCTTTATTGCCGTTTTTCATTTACTAAGTACAAGAATCATTTTATCCTTTTCATCATGTGATTTATGCTTTATACTTTCATTTAATTTTTGCAATTATTTATGTTGCAACTCTTCTTTTTTAAAGTAAATATTATTTCTCTTAAATAAACTTAGTCCTCTCTCTTATATGCTACACCCAAAACAAAATACCTTAGATTGTATTCTTACAGTTTCCGAGGGGGTATGGAGTTCATCTTACATTGTCTTATCGACCTATATTACTCAAAATGTATAAACTTGAATTTATTCTTATCTTCTTCTACTTTACGACTACGATGTATATTTTTTCCTTGCACTTTAGATTGCTCTTCATTTTTTTTAGGTTTATTAATGTGTGATTGTTTTTTGTGGGCTCACAGGCCTAATTCATTTCCCATAGACTCGTTTGCTAAAGTGGCACTTAAAAAGAATTCATAAAAAATAAGGAGGAAATTCGAGGGTTGAATGTTTATTACCAGAATATAGGATAAATGTCTGACATTCCATATCTGACCAGAAAATGGTATCTCGACCGGCTCATTTTAAAAATAAACCAGCATTTAAGAAGACTACACCTGACGGGATCAAATGCATCACTTGAGAGAGTAAAATGGCCCTAATTCTTCCGCCAGCAAAAATATAGTTCCGTAGTGATGATATATCTTCCCAATTGGGAAAAAGGAAGTTCAGTATAGGTACCCTCCCTAGAATCAGTGTTTGATTGTCAGTCATATTCATTCCTTTTTGTCAATCAGCAATACCAAATTCAAAAATTGAACAATGCGTTGTGTCGAATGAATATCTTTTGCCTGAAAGTTGTGATTAGGCCCGTGCAACCCGAAAAAGAACATAGATGGCGCTTGTCCCACCCCTGCAGAGCTTTCTCGTTCCAATGTATTATTTTTCCTCTTCTTTCCAGTGCATCGTCATGTTTTCTTTTGTAATTTCGTTACATTCCTTAAAATGATAAGGCTATGCTCCTATACATGTACTGTTTTATTCAAAAGAATACATTCGAAAAAATGTGATTGAAATCAACTAACCACTTTGGAGATTCAATCTATTTTCACCGTTTATCCTGAGAAATTGAAGATCAGTAGAATGTCACTCATTGCTGTTTTTCGTATATTTGGCGACTTGGGAAGTTAATCTCCCTTTCTACTCCCTAGTAATTCATTTTAAATTTAATCATTTTTAGTGATCTATAGTCAGTGTAATGAATATTCGTTTTTGGCATTATTCGTTCTTTCTCTTTACTTTCGTAAAAGTCTTCTCTAACAATCTATATGCAGATTAACATTCTAATAAACACTTCTAATTTAAAGAATATCTGACACGTTCATTTTTCTTATTGGAAGTAAGGTAAACCTTAAAACTCTATACATGAGTTGATAATAGAATATTTTAAAAATCTCTAAGAATGTTGTAAACAGATGTCATACGTATTTGTTGTATTCAGCACGTCTTATGCTTATTTCGTGAAGGTTATTTCAAAACTTCTTGATCAATTTACGAAACATAAAGCTTGTCTTCTTTATATTCTTCTTCCAACCTCTCCTTATTGGAGATAGGGAGTAAAAAACATTGGTTGTCCTTTAAAGTGTATTGTATACCAGGGTTAATGCAGGACATCCCAGTAATGAATATTGAACAGGATCAACCCAGATCAGACGGTTTAAACAAAAGCTTCTTGTGAGATTCAATATCGAAGCTATGGAGAAATGCCAAGGGCCAAATAGAAACAGAGAATGATAAGGTGAAGTTGTAAGAGAGGGGCATAAGAGCAAGGGGTTGGGGAGGTATAAAGAGTGAAATTGATTTGGAATGAGGAATGGACAATACGAAAGAAGAAATTGGCAAGGAAAGTATAAAATATTGCATTACTTGACGGAAAATAAATAAATCATAATGTAAGTTTAATATTACACTGCAAAAACGGTACATCGTGTCAACACTATAAACTATGAAGCTGGTGTCCGTTAAAAGGCCTGTACATGAGATTGAGAATAGTTACTGCCGATAAAACAAGTGGCATCTATACACTGTAAAAAAATTGAAGTGCTAATTTAGCACTTGCAGTGCTTGTATAGTGACTGCACTACGAGTGCTGATTTTCTAGTATAAATTTGAACTAGAAAATCAGCACTCGTTGTGCAGTCACTATACAAGAACTGCATGTCAGTGCTAAATCAGCACTTCACTTTTTACAGTGTATAATAATGATGAAGATAATAACATAATGGCAATGATAATAAAGATAACAAAACAATAACGAAAATACTGTATAATTTGTCACAGTCATAACAAAGAAGTTTATACATCAGGTATGGTCATAACTTCTATTATAACAAAACTACAATAGGGTCTGGAATGAAATTACCCTTTTGTATCAGATATAATATGCGTCTGGCTAGAAGGCAGGATTTTAACAATATCTCTATGAACCACGCGCCATTAGCGCAGATCAAAATATATTATCGAATCCTGAGTAGTCGGGGGAGGGATATAGATGAGTGCATAAGCGGCGGAAGCCAAAAAATTTAGGGGGGTCCACCTGAAATTTTGGGATGGAGACAGGTAAAACATTTGACAAGCAAAAAAAAAGGTTATCAACCAAATTTTTATGGGGGCGGAAACATTTTAGGGGGTCTGCCTGAATTTAGGGGAGGACGCTGGAAACAAAACTGACAAGCAAAAAAAGGGTTATAAAAAAAATTTAAGGGGGGATCGTCCCCCCCCCCTCACCTCAAATTTAGGGGAACAGGTTCATCCCCCCCCCCCCGCTTCCGCCGGCTATGTAACGAGATGGGTGTTAGGAGTTGTAAAGTAGATGGATGGTGTGAGATGGGCAGGCCTATTGTTAAAGACAGACTCAAGTCATGGACAGGTTGATTGAAACGGGTAGGCTGTAGGAAATACATTTGCGCATTATCAGAAAACATTTCTTCCCATGTACACGTAGACAGCCCCCTTCGAGGCAGACTAACTTTATAGCGATATGTATTTCGTGTTGTCTTTCAAACTGATGGAGATGTTACCTCGAGAGAGGAAAAAGGGCGAGGGTTTAAGAGTTCAGTTGAAACAGGGAATATATTCCTGGGAATAAAGTATGATTAACCGATAAGACCACCTCAGGTATCAAAATATTTGGTTCAAGTTTAATAGAGACTTCAATCTATAAAAGGGGTGACAAAAGTTGGTTTTTCCTCATCGAATCAGTCAAGAAAAGCAAGACAAGGGGGCATGTTTTCAAAGAAGTAAATTGGTTTTGAAAAAATAGAATTTGAATGTCATAAAAGAAATAAGTGTTTTTCAAGAATGCAATCTAAAATATCTAGTAGGCAATCATATCGAACCTGTAATTGGTTACACTTCGTAATTCCGAAGGTTCGTAATTCCGAAGGTTCTTTATTCCGAAGGTTCGTAATTCCGAAACACGCAAATTGCCTATACCTCGATGTTTGTTAATCCGAAAACGTAAAAGGGTTCGTTAATCCGAACATTTGTGGCGTTATTCCGAAGGTTCGATAATCCGAAAACGAAATAAGGTTCGTTAATCCGAAAATGAAATAAGGTTCGTCATTCCGAAAACGAAATAATGTTAGTCAATCATTTAGTTTTCGGACTAACGAACCTTCGGAATGACGAACCTCATTTCTTGTTCGGATTAATGAACCTTCGGAATTATGAACCTCAGTTCGTTTTCGGACTAACGAACCTTCGGAATTACGAAACTTATTTCGTTTTCGGACTACGAACCTTCGGAATTACGAACCTTCGGAAATACGAACCTTCGGAATAACGAACCTTCGGAATTACGAATGTATGCGCCTGTTATTGCACTGACCCTTTACGAGAGAAATTACCTCTCAGTGCCTATATGTTGTTTCTTCACATTCAAATTATACATTTTCATTTGTTGAACACGTTGAATGATAGTGAAAATGCTTCCTTTACAACAGCTATTCATTAATTATTTCTTTCATGGTGAATTGATTCATTTTATCTCACCTGATTGTAACCCACATAATACAAAACAATTTTTAAAAATACAAAGCATATTATTTCTAACACTTTTGTGATGGTATGCATTTCACAATAAATTACATAAATTACGTTTAACTGGACCAGACGGCACAGATGTACGTGAATAGTAAACGACCCCCCCCCCCCCCCCTCCCCACCATAACAGGATAACATCAAAAATTCCCTTAAAGTTGCTTTTAGTTCATTTTGCCAAAATTAATAATAGATTTACATCAAACTAATATCATTCATCTATTGCAACTTATACATTACTATTATAACTATAGACTAAATATTACAGGCATTCCCTATTCTAAGCGCGTAAACAAATTGGGGGAGAGACTTGCTATGACTCAGGGTAACAACTATTCAAAAATGCATCAGGCTAGATAAAATGCAATCAAAACGAATCTTTAAATTATGCAATAAGACAAATATTTGTTACTATTTTGTTAACAAGTCATAAAATTTATAGTTCCTCCCACATCTAGCGGAACAAATTGGCTGTGCCTTTGCAATTATCATTGATGAAGTCGATTTTTTTTTACAGGAGCTATTTGCGGAAAGCAAGACTCTATTTTTTTCTATCAAGAATCAGTCAGAGCATTTCAATTTTCAGAGCACGTCACTACCAAACCCGATAGACGACTATTGATCGGTACATTATCCATGATGATAGCATATCAAGCCATATAGTTCATTTACTCTCGTTATATTGCAATCTCGTGCAATAGATGTTCCGCGAAACATGAAAGCTAGATTTAAATCATTCTGACATTTCGAACATCCTGAAATGAGCATGTCCTGAATGTAACATACGGAGTTAATGTAGATTTTTAATTGGAATACGATGCAATCTAAGTCGTTTAAAAGAACCTGTATCTCTCATTTTATATAACAGGTAATAGATACATATTTAAGATCCGGTGAAATGCCCATATAAAATAAAGGATTTTGTTTATGAATTATCTTGTTCAAATGCGTTTACAACCCCATGATTTTCGCTCGCTGTATTAAAGGACAAGTCCATCCCAACAACAAAAAAGTTGATTTGAATAAAAAAAAAGAGAATTATCCAACCAGCATAACATTGAAAATGTCATCAAAATCTGATGTAAAATAAACAAAAGTTGTGACATTTTAAAAATGAGGAGACTATGATGTCATCCACTCACTATTTCTTTTGTATTTTATTATATGAAATATGGAATATTATAATTTTCTCCTCATTGTCAAGTGGCACAACAATTAATTCCTCCCTTAACATGTGGAATTAGCATTGTTTAATACCATGTGGTTCAGTCAAGTTGGTCCTTATTGTCAAATCTATAAAAAAAAATGAAATATTGTATAATTAAAAAAAAAGAAATTGTGAATGATGGACGTCATCGACTGACTCACCTACTTGTGCATATCACTGTTTGTGAAAAGTAAGCCAAACTTTAACATGTCATAACTTTCATATTTCACATCCGATTTCGATGAAATTTTCAGCACTATGCTAGTTTAATTTTTCTTTATTTATTCAATTCAGCATTTTCCTGGGGTGGACTTGACCTTTAAACATGCTCAATCATCAGGTTATTTAAATTGTGGAATTAACATGTTGGTCTGTAGGTCAGGTTTATTAATAATTATACTTGCGTATATAGTGCTTAATACTTACTTTGTCAGAAGTCTCTAAGCGCTCTACAGTATATGCAGCATAATTACCCTGGCTTTAGCCGTGAAGCTGTTACGCGCGCTGCGTTTCAAGGAATGAATTCCTGCCAGGTACCCATTTACCTCACCTGGGTTGAGTGCAGCACATCGTGGATCAATTTCTTGAGGAAGGAAATTACACCATGGTTGGGATTCGAACCCACGACCCTCTGTTTCAGAGTCCGGAGACTAATCCACTGGGCCACATCCGAGCTCTTAAAAAATAAATATTATGTTAAACAATATTTCAAGGAGCAATTATTGTTTCTCGGTCATTGATACTGATGGAGACTTTTTGTATCGGGAATGAAGTTTGTGCTTGGATATAGGTGATAGGCTGATCCATTTTATCACTTTTATCAAACGAACCTTTTCGTCTTTGAACAAAGGTGGAATACCTAATCAGATTTTGAGTAATATTATAAACATTCAACTTTCCACTCGAGTGATAAGAAGCCGGTTTTAAACGTGCTTTTACACGAGTGATTAGCGATATGACGCTTACAGTCAGCGTCATCAGTCGTTCCCCTTCCCCCAAAAAATCCATAAATAATTGCAGATGTGTGAAGCCATACTTCCTGGATGTGAAGTCCGCAACCAGTACATATTCTTCCTGGCACGACTGAATAAAGAATAAATAATGGGTTAAGACGGTGTAAGGCTCGAAATAACAATTGAATGCTAATAAGCGGTGTCAGTACTATTAACCATGTAGTACATTAATAATGACGGTATAGTCAATTTTATTAAACAAGCTCACACCTAGTTACCAATAATGCACATTGCATTTCCATTTATTTGAAAGCAGGATAAAAGAGCATTGTATATTAAATGCCTTGCTCAAGGGCATCGCTGCCGCGGCCGGGGATCGAACCCCGGACTTTTTCATGTATAGCCAGGCGCCTTAGACCACTCGGCCACGGCACCTCCAAATCATGAAAATTGTTGCCTCAGTTGTCGATGTACCATAATCGTTGCGCTATGTTTTCATTCATTTTCGTGCGTTTTCAATCTATATTTGCGATGCTACACAATGATTTGATTTGATTTGATTTGAATTGGTCTGATCTGATCTGATTTGATATAATTTTAATTTTTGAAGGAGTTTCCCCAGCCATGAAGAGCTATTGGATTGACAACACAAAATGAAACTGAATGAATGTCATCTGATCTGGACAATGTCAATAAGATATAATCAACTACAAAGTCTATACTACGTAGTTTCTAAACACTAAAAATGCAATTACTTGTAATATCGTTTATGTTTGTTGTTGTTTTTGCTACAGATCTTCGATGCCTTATTCCTCTTTTCTCCTAATCCATTTTCCCATCTCGACATTGCCCTTAAAAAAAATGTTCGTTCACCTTCGCTCAATGCACTCTATAAATACCTGAGCACCTAAACCTAAACCTGAAAACTTCCTTCGATTACTGAGTCGTTCGGGTACACACCTTTCGGCTAAAAACCGAAACAAATTGGATCGATAATCCCCTGATAATTCGGGATGCTTCGCTGACGTTCGGGTATAACTCGGGAGGCATTCATCTGGAAGAGGAACAAATTGATGCTAAATTCTAACCAACGTCGGGCCATGACGGTCAATAAATGTTTTATGATGCGATAGCGTTCTCCCCTCATGAGTTTGCTTCATATTTCCGGTTTTCTTTTTACTGGGGTCAGAAGATGAGCTTTTAGGCTATAAAATATTAATATATGACTCTCCAAAACAGGCTTGTATTTTACTCTACTATCATCCAACAACCTGCAATGATTGTTTTTCAATATTGGAAATGGCATTTTCGCAACCCTGTGGAAAATATCCTAAGACAAACTGGAATTTTGGCATTACCGAGAAGCATTATTTGACACACATAATATACCATCAAATAATTATCTAAGCCAATAAAAACAGAATAATCTACCATAAATATTGTATTCAATGATAACCATATCAACCTAACAACAGGATGAGGATGATAGTGATAATGATAAATGTTATAAATATCCTCATCGTTATCATCAAGCACATCATATTCAAAATGATGATAACAATATTGATAATACTGAACGTGATATACGTAACAATAAAGATATTAATAATGACAATGATGATAATAAGAATTACATTATATTAGCAGCAACATGATGATAGAATGCAACGTTGTAGTTCAGGCGCAACCCGAATGAACTGATTGATGTGTTTTGAATGGAGATGTTTATTAAAGTTGGTTAAATTGAGGCAATAAAGATCAAATAATTTGCTATTACTGGAGCCAAATCATCATATTCCGGTGTATATAGCGGACATTAATGCAAAACAATGACTTCATATCTTCTCTAGATCATTGATGGAAAAATAATAGGACAGATATCCATAAATTATTCATGCTAATTAGATAAAGTACATTCTTAAAACAGATCAGTCTAAGTTGCTAGACCAGTAGTCAGCTGGATGCAACTGATATCATTGATAGTCACATTTCTGACATAATATTTTCTAGTCATAAATAACTATGATCTAGTAAAACACGACTAGAAAATAGTCAAATATGACTAGATTAACAGCTGCAGATGCAAAACGAATAATATTATACATTTCATGTAAATAATAATAATATTAATGGGATGGTCCGGGCTGGAAGTATTTATACCTAAATGTACAGAATTCACTGAGCAAAATGCCCCAAATTTCATCAAAATCGGATAACAAAGTCATTGAATTTTAAAATTTAGCAATACTTTGAGAAAAAAGTCGTAATGAATATTCATTAGGTGGGCTGATGATGTCACATCTCTACTTGTTCTTTTGTATTTTATTATATGAAATTAGGTTTATTCAAATTTTTTCCTCCAAGAACTAGAAAAATTGGTTTGACAAATTATTTAGTGCATTAGATATTTATTGCTGCATCTTATTTCATCATAAGGGAAAGATGTTATTCACGCAAGTATGAAATAATGAAAAAAATTATGATTTTATGTAATAACATAAGAAAGTGGAAAGTGAGGATTTAATAATAACGTTAGAAATGGTTGTATACGTTAAATATGGTTGTATATATGTCAACCTTTATCGATTTAGTTTTAAAGGTAGTAGCTCAATGCAATTTATTTTCATATAGTAATGAAAAAAGTTGTAATACGACTGAAGAGTATTAGAGATTAGCAATGAAGCA
The DNA here is from genome assembly GCF_018143015.1 of Lytechinus variegatus. Taxonomy (NCBI): domain Eukaryota; kingdom Metazoa; phylum Echinodermata; class Echinoidea; order Temnopleuroida; family Toxopneustidae; genus Lytechinus; species Lytechinus variegatus. The sequence goes on from NC_054749.1 coordinate 35,682,543, forward strand.
TCAATGCCACATTTTGACAAAGTCCCGCTCTTCCTGGATGTAATGTCACTGAAGACCCCTACCAAGTCACCAGCTGTCTCTTTCGGCCATGCTGACTGGATTTTAAAGGGATCTATTTACTTTCTGGTGACTTGGTTGTTTATTTTCATGCCTGTTCTACGATTTTATGCTCCCTAATGCTGCAATCACAATAATTATACGGTGTCCACACGGTGAGTCGAAAATAGCCGTTTTACAGAATTCTATATACCATATTATACAGAAAGATGATAACACAAATCATATAAAAACAGCTGATTTCGACTTCCCGCGAAGCCACCGTAGGCAAACTGTGACAGCGCCATGTATATCAATTAACAGCCAGAAATATCAATATCATTAAAATGATTACGAAGTCATTATCATTCATGAATGAACATCGTCCAAAAGCATTTCCAAATCATGCACTCACACACTGTTAAAAATAACCAGTGATTTTACAGAAAAAAGAAGGAAATTTTGCAGAAAGCAATAACAGAATCATTCTGTAAATTCATAAAACAGTAATTTTTCTGCAATTGAACAGAACAGGTCCGCTTAAAATGTGGGAAAAGTGTGTTTTATTGAAGGAAATTTGTAAAATTCCATACACCAAATACCAATTTCCTGTAAGATTACGCAATCTGGTAAGATTACAGGTGTTCTCGAGACTCTGCTGCAGGAACTTCTTTTATTTTAAGGATGAATTTTCTTACAGTGCATAAAAGTGGCAAAGTACACTTTCCAATATAGCAACCATTCCTTTTCTGTTTTTCTTTCTCACCCCCTGTGTCCCTCTATACACCTCCCTCCCTCCCTCTCAATCTCCTTCCGTTATTCCATGCACCCCCTAATCTATCCATGTGTCCCCTTCCTTCATTCTTACTGCCTATCCCTCCTTCCCCCATCAGTCGTCATTAGCCCAATGCCTTGCTTCCGACCTGTTACCTCATGTTTACCCCATCATTCTTAATCTATTCTGGTCCCGTGGAACTACGTTCCTATTTACGCTCTGTCTTCGTCTCAATTAACCTACATCCAATATTACAGAGGTCAACTGACCCATTTATCAGGGATTTGGAAAAAAAAATGTAGTGGGATCTTTGAAGATAATGGCAAGGGTGCATCCAGGATTCGTGATTTGAGAGGGGTACAGAAAATGGGTCCATTTTGTTTTGCCTTATTTTCAACAGGCAAACTTCTATGATGATCGGTAGCAAAGAGTATGAGTGTCCGGGACAGCTCCTAGACGTGCCAATTTCCACTTTCGTTTCAGAAAGGTGGCAAGAATAATCTCTTAAGGCAATCCAGGCTTGAATTATTTTCCAATACAGAAAAATAACTGATATTTCCACTAAATTCCACTAGACTAGAAATGAGATACATATTTTCAATTCACAGAATTAAAATAGCAAGTCAATTAATGATTTTGAAACCATTGCGGATATGCATGTAATGATAATTATATTAATGATAATAACAATAATAATAATAATAGTAATAATAATAATAAAACTAAATAAAACATATTGTACTAATATTTCGCCAAATCCACTGTTGCGCGCTCAAGGCACTTTTCAAGATATTTAAAGGAAATTCAGAGGAATTGGACATTAATGTTTTATTTATTTAAGGTTTAAGCAAAACATATTCAATGTCTTCAGGAAGGTTTTCTATATATCTTAGAGGATCTTTTGAAAAATGAACCCCCCCCCATCCTCGCAGGATGGGGAAACATAAGGGGTAACGAGAAAACTAGAAGTCTTGAATTGGAGGAACATAAGAATCCTGAACGGGTGTGTAGCTGTTAATAATAATAATAATAATATAGGATATTTATATTGCGCACATATCCACCTTGTTAGGTGCTCAAGGCGCTCCTATAATGAATGAATTGAGGTACTGCGGAGAAAAACCATGCACACATCGGAAAGTTGACAACAAAATCTGCTCAACAATATGCGATGTTTTTAAAAAATGACAAATTTTCAAATGACATTCAAAAAAAGAAAAATGATAAAGTTTGACATCGCTATTGTTACTGGACTCGTCTCAGACATGTCTAGGAGCGTGAAGACTTTATCAAAGGGGCTTTAAATTGCGATGTTGGCTGCATGTTGTGTGAAATTCTAACGATAGAGAGGAAGTGTCCCTGCTTCCCCTGCGTGTAGGGGAAGGCGGGGTAAGTCGCGGCACTTTTTGCTTTTTACATGTTAGAATTGATATGATTAATAATCTTGTAGAAATAAGTACCTTGCCTTAAAATACTTCTGAAATATTTTTCGCCTATATATAACTTTATACCCCCACAATGAAAGTCATTGTCACCTTTGAAAAAAGACATGTCAAATGGCTCAACCTGCCCCATCTTTGGGTAAGTTGAACCACCTTCTGGGGTAAGCTGAGCCACAATAACTATGTACAAAATGTATGGGGGAAGACCCTGCATGTCAATTCTTTTTTTATTTAAAGTCTTTTCACTTGATAATTCTCTATAAACACTATATATCTTCTAAAGGGAAGAGAACCGTCATATAAATTTGCTCCTTTCTGCCTGCATTTAGATGGCTTTTCAAAGGTTTTTTTTAATATATACATTACCCTAAGAATTAACATGGCTCAACTTGCCCCATGTTGGCTGGCACAACTTACCCCAGTCCGAACTTAATGCGATAATTTCGCATCCATACATTTCTTATGCATCCGTCATGTAAAAGACTATGACAAGAATGAGGATCCATACCTGTGCTAACTATGTTGTTCTTATGTCTTTATTGTATTCAAAGACATGTGTGTGTAAAAAGCATTTATCTATTCCACACCCTTGTTACTTTTTGGCTGAAATTTGTATTTTCCCCTCTAAAATAGTACTTTTTGTTTCAAAGTTGAAAACAATGTGGTGGGGTTAAGGGTTATGTAATGAGTCATCAATATATGACACCACCACAATGTCTGACTCAGTCGTTATTGGTCTAGGGGTGGTGGCTCAACTTGCCCCTATGCTCAACTTACCCCACCTTCCCCTATCCATCATCTAGTATGACACACTTTCCTTTGTAAAGTATATAATGCACATTCATACGATATGCACACCCACACTTTCAGTGCCAAATTACACACATTACACACACATGGTCAAGCGGTTAGAGCATTGGACTCATAATCGTAAGGTTGTGAGTTCGAATGCCCGCTCTGCCACTGTCTCCACTTTGATAAAAAGAACCGTTAGTAGGCTAAATGTCTGTCGTCTTTAAGGTCAGCAACTATGCCTAATTAACTGAGACAATAAAATGTTTCATATGTAAATGGTTATATACCAGCGTGGCGTTAACCAGCAAAAAATAACTGTAATGCCAAGTTCTTACCAGAGTTACCCCGGGAGTTACCATAAAGAGATGATTGCCTGAGAAGTAGGATTGCTTAATGAATCTAAAATTTATTGCCTGATTGACCTGGAGTATAAAAAACATGTTACAGTCTGCTACTCCTAAGTATTTGAAATATAATATATTGAATGACTTTCATTTCATTATCTATAACTGTATCTAGAATTCAATATTCATACTCCTCTTCTATACTGTAGAAAGAAAAAGACTGACAATACTCAAGTGGCGAATTTGTGTTCGTCCTGAATACAGTCCCACGATCTTTGAAATCGAACGAATTTATTCTTTCAAAGAATTCCCAATGTTTGGACCAACACGATCTGTCACTCACAGTATATATATATCACCGTCCAAGAACCCAGGCATGAAAATTTCATCTCCTGTTGCCATGTCAACGGATGAAATTACGAACTTGTCGCTCTTTTTATCCGCTTTCAAGCTGCCAAAATGATTACAATGTTACATGGCTGCGATTTATTGCGAGTCGTAGTGGAACATGAGATTAGTTTAAGGGGCGACATTTGGGCATTTCTCTTCATCTCCCCAAGTTGCATTGAGAAAAGCTAATTTCAAATCTTCTCCTTTTTAGAAGGGATAAAAGGAAAATGGTATGTCTGACGGAGTGATGGCGTCATTTACTTTCATGCATCATTCGGACATGAAAGAAGTCGAGTTTTTATTGACATGATTAGCAGAGACCGAGTCTAAATCATCCCATCATAAATGTCCATGACCGAGAAAAAGGAAGGAAATGACAAGCAAACGGGTAAACTATGATGTCAATTTCCGAATATAGAAAATACGTCAAATATAATACAAACACATGTTAGATATGACAAATTTGTTATTTGCTTGATTCGCTTTCTCTGAACTTTTGTGGCACGGACGCGAAGCGGTTCACCCTCAGTTTTTGGCTTATTACGCCACTGCTGAAGACTGGCACTAACCAGAGTCAAATCTGACCATTGGCGGCGGAAGCCAAAAAATTTAGGGGGTGTCCACCTGAAATTTTGGGATGTACACAGGTTGCTAACCAAAAAATTTTGACAAGCAAAAAAAAAATTTAAAAAAAGTCATAAACCTAAATTTTAGGGGGGGCAACACACGTTTCAGGGGGGGTCCACGTGAATTTAGGGGGGACGCAGGAAAAGAAATTGACAAGCAAAAAAAAAAAAAAAAAAAAGGTTATCAAAAAAAAATTAGGGGGGCCGTCCCCCCCCCCCCACCTAAAACTTTGGGGGGACACGTCCCCCCCGCTTCCGCCGCCTATGAATCTGACCCAAAATATATTTTAATAAAGTCAAGGCAATTGCATGCTACTTTTATATTGTATTGCAACTCTTTACATCGCAAAAATTGAATATAGAGCTACTATGTTTCGTGTACTTGTCCTCCACCTTTTTGCAATGGTAAATGTTTTTTATTCAATTTTCCTGTTCAGATTTTCGTTTCCTAAATCCTATATTTGATTAGCATTTTCTAATAAAGACGCAAACGCTTTCTTAAAACGGGTAATCAAGATAGAATCCCAATATTCCGTATATTTTCTTTATTTCTGAAAATTGTGTTAGATTTTTCTCGTCATTCAGGATTTGAGCTTGAAAAATATATTGAGTGGGATCCTCCGAGATTACACTTATCAGTTAGTGAAATGCAGGAACTTGTTTTTTGAGAGATCACAAAGTTCAACATGGCTTATCGAGGTAATTTTATGGTAAAATAAAATATAAAAAAGGATAGATTTCATTTATTCTTCATGATTTTACCCAATCTCCTACGAATGTCTCAGGAAAGCATGCAACTCTATTTTGGTTATCATTAATGAAAAAGAGAAACAGAATAAAGTAATAATGATTACTGACATCTACACATGAAGTGTAAGAAGGTTTGGCATTACTTAAAATGCATTTCGAATGTATATATCTGCATGAATTGACTAAAATGAACTTATATGAAATGTGCTGTTTCAATGTGTTTTTCAATGACAATTTTGAAGGTTGATAAGGGATAAGGGAACGAAAATGATCTTTCAATCACATTTTAGAAGAGCTACAACCTATCAAGAACATTCATTCATATTACAATATAATCCATGGCAATTCACTTATAATAAAGGCTTTAAAGATAAGGTAAAGAGATTAGTAACTTCATGATATAGAGCCTTTTCAATGATCACATACACTTCGTTAATCATAGAACCTGGGGTCCGTAACACAAGGGTTAGCGATTAATAGTACGCTTGATTTTTACGATTGATTGTACATTGTAGTCAATGCAATCAATCGTAGAAAAATTTTCTTCGATCATTGCTTAGTTTTGTGTTACGGGCCCGGGTGATCATGAGTGACAAGGGACCAAAAAATTCAGAATGTTATTATGCATTGTACATGAACCAACTAAAGAATGCTGGAACTTATGGCAACCTTTACAAGGGGAGTAGGGGGTGCTTCCAACAAGAATGAATTCTCTTCTAATAATGTTAGACAGAGAGCCAGGAACATTACTCTGTCAGTCTACACTGTTGATTTAATGCTTACGTGACTTCCCCCTCCCACCCGTTAGAAATTACATTGAACACAGTATATAGTCACATTTGTCCTTTCTGATAAAGGTGTTCTGTCAATGTAAACAGAATAATAATGCAAGTGTACAATGTCAGTTTGAAAAGAAGACTACTCAATGATTTAAAACCGTTTCTGTTGTGTTCTTCTTTGCACATATTATTTTGCGAGTCCACGCCCAGACATAGAAAAAATCTAGTACTGATGCAATATCTCAATCACATCAAAGGCTCATCCTTTTCGTGACACCCCCACCCCCCCCCCCACACATCAAGGAACTATATTCAAATTTCTTGAAGTCCGGGAATTACTATGAATAGAACCGATCTTGGTTGGTCCGTACCTCAAATTTCTTCTAACATGAAAAAAATACTTGAAAACATAAAGAAGCCTATTTTATGCTCACAACGAAACATAAATTTAGATGTCTTATGAATCTTGGTGTTTGGAATCTAGTCTGCATGAATTGATTGTTGCTGTGACTGGAAATAGTGTGTGAGTTTTATGTCAGGGGTTTTAGTCCTCACTCACATTTCCCCTACACAGTAAAAAAAAAATACAACGTTGTTGAGTATATGAACCTTACAGTAATTGTTTAAACAGTTTAAACAAGTGTTTTAAGTCTTAAGCAACAAAGTTTAATTTTTGATCTATAATCTTAAATAAATTAAACATAATTCTTTAAACGGCTAAACAAATACTGTAAGGTTCATAGTAAACAGCGTTGAATAAAATCTTAAACAGCGTTTTTTTTCTGTGTACGGCGGCCTAACGGCTATTCGAAAACACACATTTTAACAGTTTTTTTACCAGATACATAGAGGGTGCTTTTTTTAAATGAATAAAAATACTGTTTTCGACTAGCCCCGTACATCGTAAGGGAAATGTGACTGATGTATTAGATGTTGCTAGGCCTACATATCTGTACAAGTTGAGATTGTATCTACGAACTCGTTTATTGCGATGTCCTTTTTCAAAGTCAGTCTCTACATTGTTCAATGAGGTTTGATCACCCATCCCTTGGAGTGGGGATGCAGGCGAGGATTTAACAACAAATCCCAATTACCACGAATTGATTCCAATTAAAGCTAGGATTAAGTAGTTAACCTAGATTTTTTTTCAGGTTTCTTAAAGATTTCTATTCATTGCAGAGGCGTAAAACAATTGTAAGAAATCATAGTTAACCTACAATTGTCCTGTAAATTAAGTCGAGTCGTAAAAGATGCAAAAAAGGGAACTTAAATATCTTGAAAGGGCAAGACTCTTACAATTTTTTAAATAAGGATAATTATTCGTAGAAAATAAATAAAGCCAGGCAAAATAGTGTACATTTCTGACATATTTGGGGTAATACCCTCGAAAGTAAGAGAAAGTAGACAAGATCACTAGAAAATATTTGATTACGTGTCCTGTCATGATAATATTTCAGAAGGAAATGAAAGGAGTTCACTTAATCGGTAATTTCATCAAAGATGGTTTGAGCTTAAACCCACGGATTTGAACTGTTTACTACAATTTATGTCAAGTTCCAGTTATTTTCATGAGATTTGTCAGACGTTCAGATGTGGAGTAGATATGTTACTTCGGAAGATTAAGACATGATTATGAAAAAGCTTGGGAGCTAAGTAATATCAAAGATATTGGTAAAGTTGATTTCATCACAAGTAATCAAAATAACGGAAGCACGAGAAGAAGAAAGAGAAGGAGGTAAAATAGATTTACGTAAAAGCAGACTTCCAAATTATTATCTTTCTGTAGTTATAAAATTATCTAAAAGACCTAGATTAGAAAACAAATGAAGAAAAAATGAAGAAGTCATCAAAATATTAATAAAATCTACATCGGACAGCCTTTACGCATACAGAATCTACATTTTCTTGATAAAGTCAAAATTGATAAAATAATGATCAAATGATTATAAGGAATAGCCGTTTGGTCAAGATTATAGAACGGGTATGAAGCGTTATTTAGTAAAGGTAAATTTGGTATAAAAAATTAGCTGTCATTTCTTTTCGGAAGAAAACAATTCGGGCAAATTCAAAGAAAGAACTTAAATTTTAGATATTCAACAAAAACATGTAGCCCAGTGGCTTTCCTTTGTAGAATATTGCAAACTAAATATCTATTTAGCACTATATAATCGCATATTACTCATTGAATGTTAATTCAAATGTCTGGAGCGCTTGTAAGTATCATTTCCTCTGAATAACTAATGTAGGACTGTAACGATGAAGAGAATAGTCCAAGTGATCGATCTGAGAGGAAGAGAAGACAAGTGAACTTCAGAGAAGTTCAGAGTAGATACATCCGGAAAAGAAACGAGATATCAAACCAGAGACTTGTAAGCTTGGTGGATGGAACAAGTGGAATGAAGAGAAACTGAGAGAAAATGAAAAAAACTAAGTTCGTGTATTCTGTAAGATAAAAAAAGGAAAACCCATAAAACGGAAGGGGTATAATTCTATAAAGTTATTTAGTTGATGCTTTGGGATATTGGATTACCACTGTGAAGGGAAAATAAGTAAAATGCTTGAGGAAATGAGAGTGAGAGGAATGTGTGTTGAGCAGAGAAGAACGAGGAAGTGTTGAGAAAGAGAGAGAAATCGAGTAGTCTTCATCCTTGAATGTCTGTGATAGATAATGTAAATGATTTTTTGCCAATGTAATTTCTTTTATTTTGAGCATGACAATAAATTTTGAATCCTTGAGTGTCTGTGATAGATAATAGAGATAAGGAAAATGTTTAGAAAGAAAAGGACCTACTAAAAAGCGAATATAATAATGGATAAAAAATGAAATAAAGGAAAGGAGAAAATAAAAGAGATTCATGTAAACAAAAAAATGGGGTGACATAATTTGAAAAGCGGGTAGACAACGTATGACCGGATGAGAATGATACAGGGAAAGAATAGAGAAAAGCAATAGAGACGGGTCAACGGGTCATATCATGGGAAAATAATCTACAGACTCCAATGACAAAAATCAAGAAACAACTGAAAAGAAGCGAAACACTATGAAGACATGAGTCGTAAGGCACTTGTCAAACGGTAGAGACCCCATTAGCTTCTCCTATAGTCAGATTCATCTATTATCCTTCTATTTTTCCGGTCAGTTGATGTATTACTAGGAGCTATGTACTGAAAACAGAAGTTCACCACTCAATTACAAATCCACCACTTACCTTCCAATCCATCCCCACTTCACAAGTCGATTTTCTGTTTTCATAATCAACATGCAATATGATTTCTTGGGTAGATTAAAGAAGACACACAGTAGGGTGGAAAGAAGAGAGAGGGGGGGAGCCGAAGAGAGACGGAGAGAGAGAAGAATATAAAGATAAGGCGGAAAGAGTAGGCATCAGTATGTTTAGGAAATGAAGAGTGGAGACGGACAGACGGATAGAAAGATAAAAAGAAAGAAAGAAAAAAAGAAGGAAGGAAGGAAGGAAGAAAGAAGGAAAGAAAGAGAGAGAGAGAGAGAGAAAGAAAGAAAGAAAGAAAGAAAGAAAAAAAAAAAAAAAAAAAGAAAGAAAGAAGAAAAAATAAAGAAAGAAAGAAAGAAAGAGAGAGAGAAAGAAAGAAAGAAAGAAAGAAAGAAGAAAAAAGAAAGAACCCCCCCCCCTCACACACACACACCCGTTTAGATAGGTGAGGTATATAAGCCCTCTATCTTCGCAAAAAAATAAAATGAAGTGCAAGCTACAAACTGATTCAGTGGCCAAAGGTTCAAGTCATAATGGGTCATATCTTTTCGATGATAACGTTAAGAGCAGGGCAGAAGACGTTTGTATCATTTTGATATACTTTTGTTAAAATCAATTCATATAAACTAAAATTAGCGAAAAAATGGTCAGTGTCATGCCGCAAATTATATGTTTTTTGCTCGTGATATGACCATCCTCTTCACATTTTTTTGATGGCATATGATAAAGGGTATAAGTTCTCAGAAGAAACTTAAAAGAAAAGACGAACAAACGATGAAAAAGGGGGAATCTTCGTTTTGAAAGGGCAAAATTTTCAATCAATCCCTTCACCCTCGAGATCATTTTTTAAAGTAAATGTTGTCAAAAGCGTCATTTTTACTCATGACGCCACTGCATATGATAACCATAAAATAGTAAAACAGACAAACATTTCGAGTAGAGATTATCGACATCATGTCATGATTATTAGCATTAATTAATTCCCTGAAGGCACAGACACTAATGAAGAAGCCACTTTCATTCCTGTAGATAATCTTTGCATTTCTAATGAATTAACCATACTACGATACAGGGATACCTTCATACATGTTGCATTCTGCATGAATACACGCAACAGAACATTTGACATCCATGACCAAGATGCGATGAAATTACAATTTCGCACGCCACTTGTCCAGAAAATTGATAACCCATCTCCGTGATATTAATGCTACTTAATGATGATTCTTCTATACAGTGATTGTAATGGGTTTCTTTTTATTACCCTTGTTGATTGTCAGAAGTATAATTAGCTAATCATCTCTGCTCTAATTACGAATACGTCTGTCTAGAGAGGATTTGATCATAGAGTTTTAAACAGGAATAGCTCTATGCTTTGGTTATCATTTAAGGCAGAGACGGCTCCAAAGAGGAGGGGGGCAAGGGTGACCGCTCTCAGTATGATTTTTATTTTCTATTAATGAAAACAGGGGGAGAGACAAAAAAGAGGGAGAAAAAAGGGAACAAAGGACGCACTAGAATCGTTGTTAAAAATTGGCTTTATTGAACGCTGTTTATCATATAAACTGTGCAGTATATTTTTCCCATTTTTGTTTTATCTATTTAATGTTCAAGCCTTGTTGTTACAACTTTAAGACCTGTTAAACTGGTAAAATACTGAAAGTTCATATAGAACATAAACATCGCTATAAAAAAATATATAGCGTTTTTTTTTACTTTGAATGTGAAAGAATAAGAGAGGTCTGGGCTATCTAAGTCTATATAATACACTTTTAATTGAGAAAATATATGACTTCAACTAAAATTCGTCTCCCCCTCCCCCTCCGCCCTTTGTATCAAAATGCCCTTGCGCCGCCACTGTATGAAGGATTTGACAAGTACATTCATACGAGAAATGTTTTAGGTATAACAAATTGTGGGTTATTAATAATTACATATCGATACGACAACGAATCATTAACAATTGCTACGGCGAAAATTGTTCTGAGAGATAATCGGCACGTAAAGCCAAACATGTAAGCTAATCTCCATTTTAGATTAACCCTAATCCTTATCTTTACATGATTCTGAATAAAAAAAAAATAATATGACAGTTCTAATTCTAGCCTTGTATAGTCCGAGATATTAAAACCGGAGCAATGTCGCACTAGCAAATGTCTGGTCATTTCATATACACGCCCTGTCTTCACAAAGTCGCATCGCACTTATTGAAAGACAAGTCCACCCCAACATAAGGTTCATTTGAATGGAGAGAGAAAAATTCAACAAGCCTGAAAATTTCATCAAAATCACATGTAATATAAGAAAGTTATGACATTTGAATTTCCGCTTTATTTCACAAAACAGTTGTATGCACTTCTTGGTTTGTATGCAAATGGGGGGACTGATGACGTCACACACAAGCTATTTTTTTGTCTTTCATTAGATGAAATATGAAATATTTTGATTTTCTCGTCATTGTCTAAAGCCCACGTTATTATACGCTTATAAATTTACTCATCATTGGGAATCAAAGGTTGTGTTTTTTATGCACAGAATTACAATTTGAGGAAGTCAATTTCAAACTGACAGAGTTTTCTTCAGCGTTTCTCTGAGATTAAACAAGTAAAATAACATGATCAGAATAATGCGAAAATGTGACTAAGTACGAAGGGTTCGAAAACTTGGCCTAAAATTAGTATGCAACTTAAAAATAATCTTCGTATGCCGTTTAAAATTCTGTCTCCTCGGGATCGTTGAACATGACCACATTGCGGCCCGGTTCATGAATTGGTTGAAACGGCTTTGAGATACAGTCAGACCATTGAGAATAAATATTCATGGGCGGAAATCCTAGGGGAACAAAAAATTATAGAGGGGGACATAATGTCAAATCTCCCTCTCTACTATTTTTGTTGTTTTATGATGGAGCAAAATACATCACTTCTCAATCGAAATAATACATGTATTTTGGACTAAATGACCTTACATTTTAGGTGATAACGATAACCTTTTTTTTGCTTTTTTTTGCTTGTCATTGTTTTCGATTAAAATTACCTTTCATCTTTGGTAATAACCTTTTTTCTTTTGGTTGTCAAATTTTCCAGGTCCTGTTCCCCCCTACCTTAGGGCACAGATTTCCGCCCATGAATATATTAATGTTCATTGGTCTTGATGATTAATGTTGCCAGCCGCTGCGTTCCATTTGATTCTAGGGAATAAGGTTTTATCGGGAGGCAAATGCCGCAGCCACACGTACGAAACCAACCCAGAACTAATCGATGGTATGTCATTGAAATAAACTTAATAACACTGGACTCAGTGGCCTGTATTCTGAAGTCAAGTTTGTTAACTTAGACCATGGTCTAACTCTGCGCTAAAATTATGGAAAGCCAAAAGTGTCAATTTTTTTATTAAGTTGTATGTTTCTTACGTTTTCTGTGCTCTTTCCTGATTCATCGATGGTGAAGACAATCATCTATTTATACTTCCGAGACAATTATGAATGATTTGAGAACCAAATGAGCTGAAATATTATATATCTACTGTTAGTTATTTATTAAACCATAACTTTAAACCTTAAGAATACGGGCCAATGTCACTGTAGCATCCTCATAGCATCAATAATTCACACGAGATCTATCGATCACACCTCTCTTTTTATCTTGAGAGGTTTTATTTTACTTGCCAAACTGTCAGTCATTGATGGATATGATAGCTCTTTGAGTGTTTGATTCTATCACCCACGGTGAGTTCATAAAAAGAAATAACGCCAACCAATATTAAACAAAATTGGTGGAGATGATTGCGCAGTATCTCTATCTACCTCTCTCTTTCTCTCTCCCTTTCTCTCTCCTTATCTATGCCCTCTCCTCATCCTCCCCTATCACATTCTCTCCTTCATCCAAATGCGGATGTTTTATGAAAGAAATCTTTGTTTCTCTAAAGCTATCCTCTAAATGCGAGGTTCGCCCTGACGAAAAGTATATCATAAAAATAGCAGAAAAAACGAATAATAATAAAGAATGTTGCTGAAGGTCTGAGGAAGAGCCATTGAAAATAAGGAAAATCATTAAAATCTTAAGTTTGTGACTTGTGACATCATAAACGAGCAGCCGCCTTAGATGTTTTGTAATATAAGGGCCTAGAACTGGAATCTACTCGAGAACAGCATTGCCAGTAAAAATCGCACATTTTGTACAGTTGGTTTCTCGTATTGTAGATAATACACGGTGTGTTAATATACAATACTATTTCATATATTAGGTAGATCATAGAGCTATTAGCTCCATGGGTAGATTATTGTTTGCTTCAGGTGTTTACAAATTATTTGACTGATGGATATGTATTTTTTTAACCATATTCCAGTACTTGTCGTAGTTTATTCTTTTTATTGTTGCAATATATCAATGTTTTATACTGACAATATGACCCCATTGGAAATAAGCCTTTCGGCTTTCACGGGCTATCCTGTCAAGGTATTCTTCAATTTCATTGTAATCACCTGTGATATTCATAATAAAATCAATCAATCAGCCATAAAATGCATAAATATATTCTTTATAATGGTTTATGATGATTAATGATTTTGCAGGGGCAAAATAATTTGTCTGTTGAAGATAATTAAAGCCATTTTTTTGGGGGGGTCACGATACCTGTGAAGCTGCTGGCATGTGACGTCACAAATAAAAAAAATCTAATAACTTTTTTTAATGTTAGTGGATTTCCCTTAAACCTTCACCAATATTTTTTTATAATAAACTTTTTATCAGAATGATCTTTCCCACCTCTTTTTGAGAGGTCTCTATTAAAGCGCCCTGCAATAAACGCAGCCTAAATTAGCATTGCTTTAGCTGAGCTACTTTATGCGCTATCCTTTTTAACATTATCCTTTTGAACCTACCATCCACTCTTCAAGATCCATCTCAGTTTCTTCCCTGTTCGCACACATGGGATTATGATCACTTATGACCTACAAAATGTTCGCCCCATTTCAAATCGTCGTTAAAGGAATTAAATATCCATTACATTAAAAACCTATTGAATAATCTTTGTAATGACACGTGCTCAAGTGAATTTATTACACTTAGGGGCCTATACACTGCGATGAACATTACAATGACGATTATTCTGCATATATAGTTCGCACTGACTTTTTTTATCCTATTCTTTCGATAATGGGATGGTAGGCTTTTTGATTGTATGGCATTTGAATAGTAATCAAAAGTTTTAATTTAAATCCCCTTCGTGAAAATGGAGTTATTCAAAACCACGTTCAATGGGCTTATATCGTCTGACATTCAAGGATCTCCAAAAATATAAACATTTCATTTGACTCAGATAGTTTGGAAATATTTCTGGAATTTTCCTAAATGATTCCGTCTGTCAAATTTAATACCGTCACATTGAAACAACTCATTTGCATATGCCCACCTCGTTTCAGCCACTCACGCTCATGAAGCGGTTTCATACGAGTAGATTACCTTTACCTACCATTGAACTCTGTTGTTTTAGATCTGATTACTTTGGCAAAATGAAATTAGGTGACCTTGTAGACATCTCAGTATTTCTTTATTGCAAACGGTTATAAGTATGATGATGATCTAAAGAATCAAGTGATTTTTACAAGGATTTTTGAGATATCTCTAATAATCTGGCTATTTTTCGGGGGGTGTATTATTGTTATCGATTCTATTATTCAGCATTTATGAGGCGCCAATTATCTAGTTGTCTGTTCAATGCTGCCCAAGATATATATTGTCACAGAAGTTGAATTATTGACAAATTGACTTCTGTGCGGATATGCCAAGATCAGATGACTTGGGCAATCGTGCTTAGAAACAAAGTGAAATAAACGCTATATAAATGTAGTTTTATTCTTATTATTAAGACACCCAAATTCAAAAGGAAGGACACGTTGTGGTCTTTTTGGTAGAGAAATACAATAGGCCTTTGCACTGAGATGATTGAATGTAAATGAAAGAAGCAAAAAGCAGTACACTGCAAAAACTCCGGTGTTGATTTAACACCAGCCCGGAATCCATGTAATGTCCACACCAGAGAAGTATTGATACAACACCAGTTTGGAATCAAACCGATGCTGTTTTTATACTAAGTGGAAGAGCCGTGGTGTAGTGGTTCTGACTCTCGCCTTGTAAACAGAGGGTCGTGTGTTCGAATCCCACCGCGGTCTAGCGTCCTTTGGCAAGGCGTTAATCCACACTTTGCCACTCTCGACCCAGGTGCTAAATGGGTACCCGGTAGGATGTGAAAGATATTGTATGTTTGATTTTGCCAGCGCCATAATGTGGCTGCGATGAATGCAAGGAATGCTCCCCAGGAAGTGGAAATTGTGCACCTTTCGTGCTTGATTGAAATGAATCCAATGACCGGGGTAATAATATGATGTAACGCGCTTTGGGCCATTCTGGGAAAAGCGCTTTATAAAAATTGACTATTATTATTATTACTAATTGGTGCTGTATAAACACCTATCTGGTGTTAGATCAAAACGAAACCGGTGTTGTTTAACACTTCTCTGGTGTGGACATATAGATTCCGGGCTGGTGTGAAATCAACACCACAGTTTTTGCAGTGTTCTGTTTGCCATCTTGCATTTTTTTTACGACCACAATAAAAAAGAATTTCCACTCTTACATGGTCGATACTAGGAAAGCATTCCATAATTATCAACAGTGACAAGACCAGGGATTTCTAACAATGTATATATCAATGTTCAAACCAATATTGAGGGGTGTTAAAATTACAGGTTTATGACAAGTTGGCGCCATGCGTGGATGATGGTTAAACTTTAGATTCTTATATCATTAAGATTGGAAATTTTATTCATGGATACTAATTTTAACAGATAATAAAATTCTTTTGGATTAGTAACAGATAACAATCTAAAAATGTTTTGCTATCTCTCTCTCCCTCCTCCCCTCCCACCGTTTCTCTCTCCCTCCCTCCCTTATCCATCTCTCCCTCCCCCCCCCCTCTCTGTTTCAACTCAACCCCAGGCGTCAAAACAATAGATCATTCAATCAACTTGTGCATGATCCTGTATTAATAAGCGTGTTTACATAATTATTGCAAGAGTTCACGACCGAAAAGATTTTTTTTCTTTTTCTCTCTCTCTCTCTTGACCTTGTTAGCCCTGCGTTAGCTATCAAAGATCATAATCGTAATATTGGTGCGGTACGGTAAAATATATCTTTTTCATCAGCTGCTGTTATCTTCAACTTGCTCTGTTGTCCACCTGAAATATCTTAAAATCTAAATAGGTATAAGGAACATCCCATTTTGACCAATTGGCCGGTAAAAAGGAGGCGGTATTATGCGAAAGAGTATCACTGGTTGCCATAGTGACGCATACTCCCTGGATGATAGTGAGACCTCTAGTGGGAGACTATAATACTCAGACATGCAATCTCAGCTCTCCTCATAAATTCAGCCCAAATAAATATCAGAAACACTCGATCGCCAGGATTTATGATTCTTCTTTTTACGAGACGTTTTAGTTCTCTCCAAGATATTGGTAATAAAACAGCATCACCGACTGAGTTCAATATTTGGTGGTTGATGTTTAGGAGAAAGGAAACGATGTGGAAGTTGTGCTGTTTGAATTACACGTGGGCCTGAGTACTTGTTAATTCTAAACACTTTTGTAAAACTGTGCGAAACTTTGTTCTACAACACTTTTTTACGTTCACCGCTCAGTTGCAAGTTGGGTGCATATTATTATCTCCCTCCTATATCCCCCCACTCCCTGTGCACACCCCACTAGAATTTGTTAATGGTTTGTTAATAGTTTCTGGAAACTACAGATTGTTTTTGATCTGGTTAATATTCAGTGGTAGAACCAGGGAGTCTACTCTCAATTCCCTGGTAGAACTACCTACCCTTGATTATGTACACAAACTTAGTGAAAATCACACACGCACATCAACCGTGCTCCAATTCTGTCTATTAGAAAAACCCTCGAGGTCCATGGCTAAAAAGGCAAACTAAATTATTCCCTTGTTTTTACCTTTGAAATAGGAAATGGGGTTAATAGATGGTTTACTTTGAAGTGTGATATTCCATGAATAATAGACTACCATGTCTGTGTTCCTCCAATTGAAAAAGGAATTCCCCCATCAGCAAAGGTTAGCTGTCTGTAAGGGTATGTTGACGACCAAAGGCGGCGATTTCGTGAATTTTTGGTCATGGGGGTGGGGGCGAGACGACACTTTCCGATAGGATGCTGTACAAAATATATAGGGACACGTCCCGCCCCCCTCCCCACCCTCCACGGAATCGACGCCAATGATCACTCTGATGATGGGCTTGATGGCTTTGATTTTTCCGTTGATGATGATGACGATCGAGGGTGATGATGAATATAATGATTCAGTCATTTGGGGTGTATATCTCGCGATAAATCACTTAGTTATTGTACATAAACTTAAATTTGAAGTATATGAAATGAATTATTAGCTCTTTAGATACCCTATAGTAGTCTCATTTTCTTAACAGTTGTCCGAAATGTTGGCATCTAGTCGAATGAAAGACATATAAAGGAGTTGATGTATTTTTTTTCAACGAGGTCAGGACCAGTATATCTTACAGCTGAAGCACCAATGCATGTTGTTATATTGGCTTTTATGTCAGCTGTAATTGGGCTTGGAATGCCCAATGGATTACAATGCTTCCCGTTCATCATGTGTGCCCTCAACAGGGCAAATAGGACCGTCATTTTCGACTGAATCGCATCAAGAAAAAGCTCAACATTACGTCATGTCTCACATCTGTAATAGGGTCTAGGGCCGGCATCAGTCAGAACAACATTAATTTCCACATTGTCATTCTTTATGTAATATTAGCATTCCAATCATACTGAAAATGTATTTCCCAGCCAATGAAAGACAGAATAGGACCCGTTTATATATATGTAACTAATACACAACAATAGCTCCTTTAACCACGGCCCTACATTGTATAATATTATTGTATAAGCTCCATGTCTAAACCATCATTCATAGTTTTTATTATGATCGTGAAATGATTAAATTTACAATGTGTGCAGCTCTAATCTAATTACAGTTCAGATTAAGTCACTGATGAGGCTTTCTTCTTCTTTACTTTTTTGGGTGTGCTGTTATTGAACTTTTTCATAATAATTATCTTTTTTCGAGTGATGGAATACAGCAATATCCCCTTTCAACACTCAGAATTTATATCCATTAAAATTTACAGTTTGCCGACCCCAACTGTTAACCTCCCACAACCCACGAACTTCCTATCACTTTGATCTAAAACTACTCGAAGTTTTAATTAACCACCGGTTAGTTGTGACACCAATACCTCATCCATGGATTCTCTTTCGTATCAGTGTTCATGTTAGCCAGCTTGGACATGAAGTTTACCATTTGATTTGTCCTGACCATCCCTCTATCTCTCCCTCGGCAAAGGATTTCGTTGCGTTTGACGCCCCGGAGCAGGCAAGGCCGAAATTAATTTTGGGGTAACACGAGACATTTCAAAAACAGGTTTGGTAATAAACATGTCAAATGGGCGAGATATAAGTACAAGAGTCATGTTTTAAAGTGCCGCTAAGGGTATATATTTGCCAGTTTAGTTTCGTGAGGAAGGATTGTTGTCTCTCAGGAGGGAGAGGGTGAGAGAACAGGAGATAAGGAAAGAGAGGGTAAAAGCAGTATATGGAAGAGATGGTGAACGAAATAAAGAAAAGGAGGAGAAAGGGCATTTACGTGCGGGAAAGGAGAGAGAGAGTGGTGGCTAGAAGAGAGATATGAAGACAGACAGATAGTGAGGAAATATTCTACGCATTTAGATTTCTCTAACATTAAACTTGTCATTCTGTTCAGAGTGTTTTAACTCACTTTGTTTTAATGACAGTTGGCTAAAATGCCAATGAGTATATCAGTACTCTCTTAAAGGTCAAAAACGAATCTGCATATATTCTGTTCTTTGGTAGCTGATATGATTTCTTATTTGGGTCTATTATAGAATTAAAAAAAATAACTTTACGATGTAAGTGCTAAAGGTCCAGCAGGGCTTGGTATTACTTGATACTTTTTTTCTTTTTCGGAGGCGGAGAGAGGTGGATAGATGTAGACGCCCCTCCCCTACCCCTCTGACATAGGTCGCTCGAGACGGTATTTTCCTGCAACCCCAGCCCCCCTCCTCCTAGATCGCCACCCGTATCTTAGGCCGAGATAGAGAAAGAGGGAGTGACCTCAAATTGAAATTGAAAGTTATTAAGACAATGCTTTTTTAAAAAGTATATATCGGATGAACTTGAGGAATGAGTCGTCAGATGCAGCAAGAGAGACAAAGAGAGAGACAGGGTGAAAACGTAAATCTGAGACAAAAAGAGAAAAAGAAAAGAGAAATGTCGTCAGAGACAAATAGATGCAGCCAGGGGTCAGACGAAGAGTTTGGAGAAGGCAGAGAAAGACATAGGAGTATTATTATACTATCTACAGTAGATCTGAACTTACCGTTCACTTTCAAGAGCGTGTCCCTGAGTTTCCCATTAGCTAACTTTCTCAGTTAGAACAAAGGGCGTGTCCCTGATTTCACCATTAGCTAGCGTTATAACGTACACCAAGGGTGGCGTGTCCTTCAACTTGTATTTCAGATAACCATTCGTATCTTTCTATCGCATACCAAACATGCCAAAGGAGCCTGCCCTCAACTAAGACGAGTTCACCATTCGCTATCTTTCTATCTTGAAACAAGGGGCGTGCCCGCAAACTTAGATCCGAGTTACCATTTGCCGCCGTTCTAGCTTA
The DNA here is from genome assembly GCF_018143015.1 of Lytechinus variegatus. Classification (NCBI taxonomy): domain Eukaryota; kingdom Metazoa; phylum Echinodermata; class Echinoidea; order Temnopleuroida; family Toxopneustidae; genus Lytechinus; species Lytechinus variegatus. The sequence continues at coordinate 35,702,488 of NC_054749.1, forward strand.
GACCAAGAGGTGTATGTTTCAACCTAACAACCACTGGCGGATCCAGGGGGGCACAGCCGACCCGGTCCCCCCTCCCTTTTTTTTTTTTTGCTTAGTTGAAAACTTTTTTTTTTGCCTTGTCTAATTTTCCCTCGGAAAATGTGGCATGTTCCCCCCGCCCCCTATTGGGATATCCTGGATGCGCCCCTGATGTTAACGCATTTTAGAAGAACATTGTGATATACGAAATAAGTATACAAAACTCTCTGTATATGAAATTTTATTCTAATTATTTACCCATTGTTACCCACTTCCATTTCTCCTTATACTCTGAATACGTCACTAATTCAAAATCTCGATATCCTCAAGTCAAATTTATCCAATTAACTTACATCATAAATCCTTCCAATCCGCTTTCTCGTATACATGTACTATATCTTAAGCAAAATTTGAAACCTCTGCAGTTACTTATATTTGAAAATATTCTGTTGATTCATATTAACCCCCAAAGTATTAATGATAGTAGATTTTTTATGCTTTGTGTATTTTTATAATTCTATTTTGATACTGTTATGTTTAATGCTGTTTTTTATGTAAAAGTTCTGTACAATTCAGCTCTTGCTGCGAACAGTCTTTGAATAAAATACCATTATTATTATTATTTTTATTATAGATAAAATTTATTTTGGTTATACTTTTAAAGTCATCGTCATTCAAATAACCAAATAAAAGTCTCTTCAATGAAGCTCGCCTGCGTCTTCTGTAAAAATTGAGAAACTTTTCCACTCATCAAGCCATCACGTACATTAAAGCACCCTGACGGCCGAGGGTAAATCCAGGATATCTGGTTGGATTCATCACTTGAACGAGCATATCTGCGTGTTGAACAGTAAGGATAATATAGAATAAGTTAGGTATGCCTCGGACGACCAAGTGTTTGACGTTTTAATGACATATCCATGATCTTCGCTTGCCTAGGATTAACTCAAAATGTCATTGCACGACGTATGAGCTTGCGAAATTCTACAATAACACAGGACATGAGTCGGATATGATTATGTGGGGCACAAAGTTATGTTTACTTTATGGGCTTGTCCTGCGCTGTTCTTTTTTTTCTCCGTTCTACTTTCACCGCGCATGCGCAATCCACAAAGTCTTCATAAACTTCACCATGGATTGAATAGACTTGGACCATTTGGGTTCCCTTCAATTTATCTCCTGCACAGTCATCTAGAAAGAAACGGGTCAAGGAAAGATAATGGATGTAGAAAGAAAAACGAGAGAGGGAGGGATTAAAATTTAATGCGGAAAAGAGAATGTTTATACTGCATTTGCATTGTATTTAAAGGATTTCAATGTGGGGAGTTTTTCACGGAGCATGGACTCTTAGCTAATTAGGTAGTGTTCCTAAAGCTTATTGTTGGTGAAAAACACTAATGAGATAATGTTCCTTTTAAACAAAAAGTGCTCACCTAGTTAATGCATATAGCATTTTCATTAATGCGGGATAAGAGCATTGTCGGTTAAATACCTTGCTCACGGGCAAAGGAATTTCTGTGCATGACCAGGCATCCCAGACCACTCGGCCACGACACCCCCACACCTTTTTTTTCAACATGTTTTTATTAAGGATTTCATTCAAATGATTTACATAAACTCAAGATGAATACCAAAGAAATAAACATATTTTTTTTATATCAACAAGAATACGCAAACATTTTTTCCAAAAACTTCATCAAATAAGGATGGATTGAAATGCCTTAAAAATATGATTCTATATCTAAAAAACAAACAAACACCCACGCACACCCTCACACACACTCGCACCGATGAATGTGGCAGCACGAGGGTGGGTTAATCTTCCGAATTCCTTTACCATTGGGATATATTTTGAAGCTCTATGGGTTGGCTGACTCCTGACCAGATGACATGAATAAACAAACACTGCTTGTGAAATAGGACAGTAATAATGATAATGTCATCTTTTACGATTCACGCCATCCATTTATATCATAACATGAGAAATGGAGCACATCAAATTCTTTCTGAAGTAAAGAGAGATTAGAGTGTCATTATAACAGCCGAACTATGTCCCGGTATTGCCATGAGCGATAAACACACTTGGATTGCCTAACATTAGTAATAAAAGTCTCTATATTGTATGACATTTTAATGTCGTAGCCATGTTCTCCACTTGATATGAATTCATTCAAAATGTCAAAACATGCCAAGCCGAAAGAATGAAATGAACATTCCTATCGTCTCTTCTTCTCCTCATTGAACACAAACTCTGGATGATGGGAAGTCGACGTTGTTAGGGTTTTTTCTTCTGATATTGAGGTCGCCCGTGCAGTAGTTGATGAAGGGTTCAAGAACAAGATGAAGGCCTCTTGACGAAGTTGGGAAATGACGATGTTGAGTATTGTTTTAAAAAGTATTGAAAATCAGATGAATTTTTAAATGGGAAAAATCCATCAGAATTAGCCCACATTATCTACAACTGATTTAAGTCATTATACATGGTTTGTGGAGCGTTGTGGCCCAGTGGATAAGTCTTCTGACTTTGAAACAGAAGGTCGTGGGTTCGAATCCCAGCCATGGCGTAATTTCCTTCAGCAAGAACATTGTGCTGCACTCGACCCAGGTGAGGTGAATGGGTAACCGGCAGGATTAATTCCTTGAATGCATGAGCGCTGAGAGGCAGCTCGAGCTAAAGCCGGGGTAATAATAATAATAACAACGTGCCTCGGAATAGAATATTTCTAGATAGATGGCGCTATATAAATGCCTATTATTATTGTTATTATAGTTTGTAATACATTTATTTTGCAATGAGAGTACATTATTCATTTGTATCTTCCTTTTTTCTAAAGGACCTTGTCTACAATATAGCGTATTAACAAGGCATCATGCATAAAAAGAGGGAAATCTTTCAATCTTCTAACCTACAAGTGATGTGTGATACAATAGTAAAAGGGACAAGCAAAAAGGGAGGGGTCCTTCTTTTTTTCCCTTTTGGGAAAAGCCTTCTTGCCTAGATTTGTAACCTCATCAAGAAATTCATTCAACTGGAGTGTGAAGCACGTTCCCATAAGCAACTTATCACTTGACGGGGCCAAATTGGACGAAGCCCGATGTGCAAAATTACTAAGCTTGGCAGTTAAGTGCTATCAATACTGCCTCAGTGCAAATCGACAACTCGAAATAGCCATCGACCAATTCTGGCCAAAAGGCTACTATATTGCACCGTTTCTGAAATCATTTCAATTGATTGCACGTCTGTATTTTATATAGGATTTCTCTCTCCCCCCTTGACAGGGCTCATAATGTTTTCGAAAAGTGTAATGTACTTTTTGTTCAACCTTTCGATAGCATTTCGGAGAAGACAGTCTTATTTAATCGCCACACCCGGCTGCCACGTGTTAACAAGGAGTGATTTACACGCAATGAGAGAAAAGGTAACACCACCATACGTAAAAGTGTGTAAGGTTAACTTTAATTTCGTCTAACCACTTAGTAAACTTAATCAACATTTCAGGTGACCAGTTTGGCATATCATACATAGATAAACAAATTCAAACCCATTATTTATGACGTCAAAATGCGCGTGACATTGTGTTTATAAATGTAAAACTGCTATCGTGGAATGATGGTTGGTATTAGCTGGTGATATCTTCTTTTTCGTTTAAATTACGGACCGCTAATCAAACTTTTGAATGCGTGTATTTAAGCAACCAGTGCACCGGTGGTTTAATGTCCTCTCCGAGGGACCTGGTAATCAGGGTAAAACAAGTCAGCTAAAGCACTGAATTATTAAATTGGGTCAGTGCGCTGTAAGATACCATTTTCCAATATTTAATATACAGTGATAACGCATAAAAAACCCTTACATCGGCCTACTGTCTTTTGTACTTACTTTAGATGAAGCTTTTATCTTCTCCCCCTCCCCTCTCTCTCTGATCTATTCTTTCTCATATTGTCCTTTCTCAGTATATGTGTGTATGTCTCTTTTTATTCTGGCTCTCCGTCTCTCTCTTCAATTCTCCGACAATTGTCATTGCAATCTACATTAGATATGAACCCATTGTACAGTCTAGTTTTCCTTTTGCATGTTGAATTTTAAGAGAATACATAATCATCATCGTTCCGTGTTATATAGACCTATAGTCTTCGTACTGGTAATTTCTAAAGTAATTCCACATCGCTCCAAGCTGTTCCTAAAAAGCCTGCTATGGATTGTCTGTATTATAATCAGAATGATGCTTCGACTTTTTCGTTACTTTCACTCTTTCCTTCCCAATCCTTAAGAGTTTTCTTAGAAACTAAATTTTCTTCTTTTATTGTTTCTAAGACCTAGATTCTATCACGTTATCCATTCATATTGGAAGTGAGAAATCTGCAAACATCCGGAATTCAACAATGAAAAACAAATATAGTCAGGGCAAAGCGTTGCCCTATAAAGGCGAAAATTGGAAGAACAAAATCAAAAGGTTAAAAGGACACGGCTAAACTAGGAAAGATATGAAACGCAATATACAAACCCCAAAGAAACGTGACGGAGAAACAAAAAATATCCTTCCTTTTATCAGCTAGGAAAAACGTGGGATGTTGGGAGTGAAATATCAAGTTCAGTCTCATGCATTGGGAAAATGAGCTGGCGAGAGTAACATGATAAAATTCCCAAAGTTTACCTCGTGTACCCGCGGGGCATGCTATGAAACCAAACATAATATTGGTTTTTAAACGAGTCCACAAGGGCATGTGACGTTGCCTTGGCTTGGGCATGTTGGGCGTTTGGTGGTTATAATGATTTCCCGTGAGTCAGAAGCTTTCTTGGGTAAATATTGATCCTGTAAGATGTCTTTTAGAACAGACATTTCAACCGACACATGTGTTTCATTGAGTAATGTCCCATAATACCCTATTCTGGATGGATCGAAGCAATGTCCCGTGTGTTTTGCTATCTGTCATCGTGTACGGGATTAAGACTTGATTATTGCAAACAGGTTTTTATAGTCCTGGAAAGCGGGGGTGCTGCGTGTATTATTCTACATAGGCAGCACTTCCAGGAATTCTGAAAGATGTGTAAAAAATAGGAAATGTAATAAAAATGACCTTCAGTTTGCAGTGAAAAATACCAGTCTGCTTAAAAGGGTATAAATAGATGGATGAAGAGAAAGAGAAAAAGAGGCAGTATGTCGCTTGTGACGGAGCTATAAAAACTATGTGTCCAATATAACATAACATGATCCTAAGAGAAAATGAAAGATGAAAATGAAAGAGGCAATCGGAGTTAAAACTAATAAACCGGTTTAGGGAGCGCAAAAAGAAAGAAAGAATTAGAACACTTTCAGAAAATTTTCACTAGACTAGCACAGGTCAACTAGAATTTATTGTCACGATTGTAGGAATAAATACTGACATTAAGCGTTCGATTCATCTTTGCAACGAAAGATTATCAATATCTTTCACCCATCATCCTCACCATGGAGGATAACGACCAAACAAAGAGTAACAATTCGCAGCACCAAGCGTCTACTAGAACCAGGACAACGTTAGGACCCCACCGAATGCAACACGAGTGTTCATGATTCATTGTGAAACCTTTTCATATAATATCCTACATCGGGACATTAGGTTGGCTCTCTAGCGACGGGTCAGGATCTCCTCTCGACTGCACGTTATTCCGGCAAGAAAAGGAAACCAGAATAGCCATGTAATGATTTGGGCAATGGTGTAAGAGATTCCCTTCTTTGGCTACAATTTAACCCCCCCCCCCGTGGTATAGATAGACTATATACACCCTCAGAATGGTAAAAATATCACGAACAGTTAATAAGACGTTCCTATAAGCATGATAAGAAAATCCTTCAACATTAATCTCCCCATCAGACTTCGAGGACAATCTAATAATATTAATAATTCATGAGACTTATAAAGCGCCAAATCCACTTTGTAGAGTGCTTAAGGCGCATAAATAAATTAAGAAGATTTTTTTATATATATTTTAAGAAAAAAATGAAAAATTTAAAGACTCAACAGAGATACAATTTTTTGTTGCCTTCGGGAAGTCTGTTCTATCGTTTATGGAACACGCTTGAGCAAGGATCTTTTCCCCCAAGTTTTTGAAACTTTTGGAACCACAAGCGAATGAGATGCTGAGGAGCGTAGAGACCAAGTTGGTATGTAACCATGGTAACGATAGTAGGATTGTATTGGGGAGCTAATCCATGAACGCAATGAATGGCAAGCAACAAAATCTTAAAAGTTATCTTATCCTTCATAGGTTCTAAATTCAAGAAAGCTCTGGATGGTCTTGTGAAAGAACATCGTTGTCGGATAATCATCTTGTTCGTCCAATGTCAGTGATTTTATCATTACTTGTCTGATCCTAGCATATTGACCGACAACCACCTTCAAGTCATGCAGCATTCTATATTGATACCTAGGAGACTTTCAGGACATTCCCAGAACGCTTCTAGGACATTCCCAGGACGCTTCTAGGACATTCCCAGGAAGCTTCTAGGACATTCCCAAGACGCTTGTAGGACATTCCCAGGACGCATCTAGGACATTCCCAGGACGCTTCTAGGACATTCCCAGGGCACTTCTAGGAAACTGCCAGGACACTTCTAGAACATACCCAAGAGAATCTACAGACAATCTGCAAACTAGAATTGCGTTGGAAAACACAATTCTTTCCCACTCCAATGCGGACAGAATGGCTAAATGACACAGGTTGATTCCACAACCCTTCTTAGTCTTGTCCTCTCTCAAATGGACACCGTTCTTAATGGAAGTTATACCTAATTACACAAAGTAACCCAATTCACTCAACCGTTTTCCGACAACATCTTCGAAGCGAGCAAGTAAATTAATCCGTGCACTTAATAGAGACCTCATTTACACCCCATAGCGAATACGTTTAATCACTGGAGAGACCGTGTTTGAGATAAACGAAAGGCTTTTTATCATGTATCATCTTACCGATAATTAATCAGGTGAAAGAGAATGATGAAGCGTTCTTCTCGAAGCTTTTAAAAGTCCTAATTAAAGGATGGGGTTAAGGGTTTTGTATGCAATTTACAGAAAGAGTGAAAGCCTGACCTCAGTTTATATGATGTTAGATTGTGACAAGCCACGCTTTTTGATTTACTCTGTGATCAGTCTTTGATAGAATAATGATGATAGTAGGTAGGCATTAAGTCATCGAAAAATCAAGAGAAAATTGGAAAGTCCATGCGATGTCAGGCCTTGCCTATTTTTCTCAGATAGTACACGCCAAGGGCATTTTGTTTCAAAAACAAAACCATTAAAAACAGTATTACATTTCTACCAGTATAAATTCAATACTGTTTTTATGGTTTTGTTGTTAAAATACAAAATTGGTCAGGATTTTATAAAAAGAAAGAAAGAAGTGCTTTTACATGAGAATACGATATCACGGTTTAGAGATTTGTCAGTTAGCTATAACTCGAAGAAGGGAATAGTAAGTTGGGTTAAATTTTTTTTAATTTGACAGCTCTCCATCTAACACATTTCAAGTATACATTGGTCTTATGTTTTGGAAACAACATGTTGTCTATCCGAGGATCATACAATAAAAATCAGAAAAGTCAAAGAGTAGGACAAAACTAAATATTGTTGGATGTAAAGAGTACTAAACAAGATCAATATACTCTGTACGCTCTCTGACTTTTTGATAGATTTTGACTGTATGAACACGTCAGCAAATTGATGTTTTCTTTCATTTAAATATCCAAGATTCCAATGTTTGAAGATCTGAGTTAAGAATATTATATATATATATATATATATATATATATATATATATATATATATATATATATATATATATATATATATATATATATATATATATATATATATGTATACCCGGGCCGGGAGGAAGTTAGTTTCCACACAATACACATCCGAATTGCTCGGATCTAGAAAATTTCTTACTTAGAAATAAGTTCCAACTTCATGTTACACGGATGAGATTATTTGGGGGCGTTCAGCACCTATCATGCCTATTTTTACCAATTCCATTCTGCTAAGATGTATCCAGTTATTCTTTCACACACCTAGCGGCTGCACTAAAGTTCATATTGTGAACGCATCTTCAATTACTATCAAAGACTCGGGAACAGTATCTCATAGATAACGAGCCGGCAAACATCTAAGAGTGATTAAAACACCAGAATGACTGTTTGTAAAGTGAGCTTACGTATGTTAGCAAAGTCTGAATTCAAGACAATTAGTCCCCTTGTTGAATTTGTAATGAATCGGAACACTGTAAAAACGTCCATTACAATGAGGAGTTTATATTTTGTGAAGCAAGCAACATCTATATGAAACATTGTTTGGGATAAATTATGTAACTTAGAGTAACGGGCATGATGGGAATCTTTGACTCAAAATTTATTTTTAGCAAGAACCTTGAAATTATGTTAGAAAATATAATTATTGATTTTTTTAAAGAAAAGCATTCGATTCATTGGCATTGATGACATGTCTCCGTAACCATTACAAGGGGCGGGGCGGGACACTCGATACGATATGGAAGGATGAAGCAGTAAAAAAAAAAAAAAACGCACCTGTCCTAATGTACATCCAAACGAATCAACCTTATACCGCATGATTAGGCATCTTGCCATGATTATTAAAACATGTTATTGATATTAAGACATTTTAAATAAATCATGCAGATTATTCAACCACTCATAGACTTGGATCTAAATTGCTTACTTTACCAGCATTACCTGAGCCAGAAAAGGATACATAATTTATTTTGTAAACAAAAATGAATGAATAAATAAGAAATATGTACACAAAAATACATAAAAACAAGTGTTTTCTTGCTCACTGCATGGTAATGCTAATGTCCGCGAAATAATATTTCAACCTGTATTAAACAGTACAAATATAATAATAGAGAAAATTAGCACATCGTTGAGTCATGTCGGTCATTTATAATTGTTTTTTTTTTACTAAGTAAGCTTACATTTAACGATGATTTTTTTCTTCGCTCCAACAATCCCCATAGATTGCACAGTCATACGCCATATACGAGTAAACGAATTCTTGATCTTGTTTGCCACATATTGTACAAGAAGAGCATGCAAAACGAACCATGTTTTGTATTTTTTTTTAATATCCTAATGAGGTTTTCTCTTAGTATAATTAAGAGTAGTTCGTTACATTAGATTAGAATTATACGACATATTCAAAGTTTATTATTTGTAATTATAATTTGGTATTGGGTACAAAATGTTCCCACTCACCCACTGCGAAAATGGCAGTTTCGAATAATTTACCAGTATATAATCATGACTTATGTATTTAAGCTCTCGAGAATAATTGTGTCAGAGTGAAAACTAATTGTCTTGTTTGCACTCATTTTTAATGGAAATGCAGTTGAAATCTAGAAGACTGTTTGCACTCATAAGTAATGGAAATTAAGTTTAAAGCTAGGGGCACGCTGAAGCAATCCATAATTCATAGACTCGCTCCTAAATGTCAATCAAAGTATTTCATTGGAGTAATAATGATATGCCCCCTCTAGTTCATGTATCAACTGTCGCTACCTTAATTAAATCACAAAATTGCAAGGTTACCTTGAGAAAAACGAAAGACGTCAGAGACATGGGAACATGATGTGGACATGAAGTGGGGTAGGATGGTAGTATTAAGAAACAACGAATGAAAAACTGCTGTACGGGTCTAAAATGGCTTTTGTAAACTCTGTTGAGCTAAAAGGTAATCAACTTTGCAACTGTCCAAACCCTGCAAAGGTAAAATCATTTAAGAATGCATGCCCTTTGGGCAGCAGAAAAGTCAGGGAGATGGACTGAAGATAATAAAAAGAAAAACAAGGAAAGATAAGTCAGATTTCCACAAGTATGAAAAGTTCAATTCAGCAGGGACAGTAATTGCGTCTGTGTGTCAACCCTCACATATGGAGCCATCAAGAATTTTCCTAGAAATATATTCCTTGCGAAATATTAGCTTAGAACGTTATTGGAACAGATTCCATTTAATAGACGTCCTGAATCACATCATGGTCGGAGAACAAAGGGGGGGGGCAAATGCCCCTTCCTCTTCCCTTCGAACGTGCTGAACGAAAGTTATATATGTTGTTTCATTTACTACGAAGAAAAACCTCTTTTTTTAAGTGATACTCTTTTTTACTCAGGCGGTAAACTATCTTATTCCGTTTTCGGAGTGAGAACTTTTTGCTATCGTTTTTTTTTGGTTATAGCTGCCTTTCTATCACCCCCCCCCCTCCTCACATTCATATACATGATCCTATATTATTTTTATCTTTATAAAGTATAGGAAAACTCAAAAATGTGTCAAGAAAACTCAATCTCTGCGAGTGACACCATGTACAACTAAAGAAATTAAATCTCTATCGAAATGTTAACGTTATTTGACATTTCGATGAGAATCATTTGACTTCTCATTCCTAATTAATAAAATAATAAGTTGGCGCAAGAAAAATGTTGTTGATTGTAATATCATTTTCTTCTGGGCAGTAGCGTAAATAATGAGCCAAAAATTTTGAGGGGTCAGATATGGCATAACAGGCAAAATAAATTAAAGTTGCGAGCGAGCAAAAATATCGACATTTTTATCGCAAATATCAAATTTTGTTATAGATTTAGATGTAATATTTAGAAAATAACATCACATTTCATCTTTTTCTATTTTTTCTTTCTTTTTCTCTTTTTTTTCTTGGTCACTTGGTCATGAAAGCTCCCCCCTCCACACCTTAACGCCGCTGCTTCTGGTTGGCCACTGTCGAAGGTAGAGAATAAAAGTAACGCATATTGAGATACATTCTTTTATTACATGATAAATGATGGAAAACGTATTAGATTGTAGATGAGCTGACTTCTGAATTTGGATGATATTCAAATTATGTTTTAAGCGAGGATCATCGATTCCGCACGGAAACGGGATAATAGATTTCATAAATTTACTTACACTTCTGGGTCCCCTAACACAAAGGTTAACGATCAATCGTTTAATTATTGGCCTATCAGGATCATTGTTGCACGCGCTTTCGGTCAGTAGACTGACTAGGAACCAATCAGAATTGCTCTTTCAAATTAGCGATTAATCGCTAACCTTTATGCTACGGGCCCAGAAGTTTGTTAGATGAGTAATCGCCTTGAAAAAAAAATATGTAGAAAATATTTTGAAAATGTACAAAGTTTAATTTGACGTTTATTGGCTAAAATTATATACTTGGACATACGGAAAGAGCAAAATTCTGTGGAAGTTTGATATTGGGTCAGTAAAGAGTATTATTAAAGAGGTGACTCCTCTCTCAAAAATTACCTGTAGTTTAGTGAATTTATTACATTTTAAGATGAACAAAAATGACATGAAATATACGTTATATCTCTCAGCTATATCTTGGTTCTTTCGGTTCCTCCTTTCTTTAGGTCTACACTGATAGCTGTATATTTGAACGGTATGTAGCTTTTTTCATCATAACCAATGATAATGTTATTTTTATCACTTGCAACAAACGAAACTTAACTTTTCCCTCATGGGATAATGACGCAACGATCTGTATGTACAAATTGACAGAGTTACTTTAATAGAAATCTACCTAGAAGGTATGTATAATCATGATAAAATAAAGTCTTGAATCCGTAGGCTGTGATCATTTTCTTTCTTAACTTTTCTTGTTTACTGGATTTACAGAATGTGGGAGAGGATTCTCTTTCCATTTTGAAAGGATTTGAGTGATTTGGTTTGGCTCGCAGGGATAAATGACTTCTGAAACGAAGCTTCGAAAATCTTATAGCAGAAATTCAGACAAATGAAGAGTTTATTCTTAAAAGGAGTCGATAAAGTTTTGGTAAAACTTGAGATGTTGATAGCAGAGCATAAAGGCCTAGATGAATTTGAACCATAGTAGGTCGATATTCATGATATTACTAATAATTTTGAGAGAAATTGTGGCAATTATGACAGCCTTCCCTCCCTATAACGCACAAATTCCCCACACACTTTTTTGTTTCTTATTCTCCCTCTTCCCTCCCTCACACCTACACACACCCTCACACAATTTTCTTTCTTCCTCTCCTCCCTTATCCCACCCCTCTTCTCCCCCTGTCTCTCTCATTCTGGCTCTTTATCTGTCTCTCTCCTTCACGCACATAAACACACCCACTCTCTCACGCACATATATACACTCACCCTCTTACGCACATATACACACACCCTCTCACGCACATATACACACCCACCCTCTCACGCACATATACACACCACCCTCTCACGCACATATATACACACCCACCCTCTCACGCACATATACACACCCACCCTCTCACGCACATATACACACCCACCCTCTCACGCACATATACACACCCACCCTCTCACGCACATATACACACCCACCCTCTCACGCACATATACACACCCACCCTCTCACGCACATATACACACCCACCCTCTTACGCACATACACACACCCACCATCGCATTCTCTTCTCATATGCATTTTCTCTAAATTAGATGTGGTATTTGGTTCTTATTTCAAAATTAAACATTTCGAATTTTTGTTAAATTTCACCGCCATACTCGTAACTTTTCGAGAATCTTCACTTACGGATATGATTTGTCATTATATCAATAAGTCTGTGTTCACTTTCAAAATACCTATTTTGATGGGACTACAAAAAGGTAAAAGAATGCTAGTTATGAATAAGTAATAAGAAATTTTGAATATTTCAAATGTCAAATTATCATCTTCATGTTTTTATATTGGCAATCACTATGATCACCGTACTAAGATGTCAAATCAATGACAGTTCATCATCATGATCATGATTGACCTTTTCTCCCTGGTCAACTCAGATATCTTGGAATTGTTATCGGTATATGAAATTATTGGTTTTATTATAACGCTGATTCGTGAATGGATTGCGAGACACATCAGGTTTAGATGAAAAGAATCATCCAAGAAAGAATTTTTTTTTCATTTTGTCTTATTATCCTAAAAAAAAATAATTTCTGAATACCTGATTTGAACATTCACAGCTTTATAATTTCGTGTTTTATATACGTCACTTTTTCACATTCTCCGTCCTGATTTTTCCATCCCTGTGAGGGTGCGTGTGTGTGTGTCTCAGGGTGGGAGAGGGTAGTTGTGTGTTCGCGCTTCTCCTTCTCTCTCTCTCTTTCTTTCTTTCTCTTCTCATATATTACACACCGAAGCACGCCGACCCCCATGATATTGATACCCCATCCAACACACACAGTTTCTCTCTGCATACCCTTCAAAACTCGACTGATAAAGGGCCTGTCCTTCCTCCCACCACCTGACATACGTTAACAAACTGATATTTGATGATCACCAGAAAATGCAGTGGACACTCCTGTGGATCGGTTATTACATGACAAAGTGGTCTGTGCAGAAAGCACCTGCAAACACTCAACCTCCTAATGTCTAAAGTTTCGTCACTGTCCTACTTTCTAAGATGTGCGGCCATTTGAGAATGCTCACCACGAGGGGTGTCCGTCTGTTATCTATGTGAAGTAATATTAATGATAAACCTTAAATCTGATGGTATTATCATGGAGCTATAAAACACATGGTATTACCACTTACAGCAATGTTTCCATCGATGCTATACTGTGTGAAACAGGGCTTTGGGTGATCGGCGCGGATAAAATTGGGTGGAGGAGGTGTCAGAGACGCAAACCATTACTCTAGATTCGTCTTCGGTCTACTTTTTTTTCTTTCTTTTGTTATAGTTGAGTTTTCAACAAGATCACATCACTTTCAATACCCAATTGTTCGTGGCGTCAGGACAACATGATGTTTCCTTCAGGAGAAGTCGGACCAACTCCGCTCATTTGAATTTTAAGCTTCATAATTCTTTAATTCTCCCGATTTTAATCCCCGTTTGTAGCACACCATCTATTATTAATCCATTTTCGCCAATGATGCCAGCCACACTCAAGGGAGACGATGGGATAGGGTATTCTCAAGGAGCTTTTTTTTCTTGGTATTCTAAACCTTTGTCTTGCAACCGGGTCTGCATCTCATTTCACCCTCTTTGAAAAGTAATCCTTGGACAGGTATATGACATCGATGTAAAAAACACCAGCAAAACAATGGAATAAATACTTATTGACACCCCTTTGGCTTCACTCTCTCTTTTTATTGTTTAATCTTTAGAGAGGTGGTAGGTATATAAAACGGGGTCACTAAACATGAATTGATTATATCAACAATCTTATATTCCTAAATGTTTTGGGTGCAGATTTGGGAAAAATGGTTGACATCCTTTTAAGAATTTTTTTTCTTTAGTTCATGATTAAAGATTTGGTTACACAGCAACAGATAATAGTTGTGCCATTTCTCTAGTATAGGGGGCAATGTTATACTTATTAATATCAGAATATTAGTCATCAGCGCATTTTTTGCAACAAAGCTCTGAATTATATCCACAAATTTATTTTTCATTGATCCAATATTGAGTAATTGCCTTTTTCGAAAGCTCACCTGTTTTCTCGTGCCAACTCTGCCCACATTCAATGGTTAACTCTTAAGAGCATAGGGCCTATAGCCTTATATTACATGTTCGAAATTAGACAAGTATTATGGTGATTTAATATTAAATCTTTCGGCATATTACAGGCCATATCTCTTTCAATATTGCTCTGAAATTGTTTTATTTTAGATAACCAGAAACTTATATCAGTGCGTGTTTTTCGTTTCTAGTGTCCGAACAGAATATAAAGGTCAATGCCCTTTTGGGCACTATAGGCCGATGCACTGTACTGAGCAAAGAGATGTTTCATAAGTTTTCTTTATATACCATTTCGGACAAAACGATTCCATTCAAAACTAAATATGTGTTTATTCCCATGAGGTACATCGTCGAGGATGACTCTTAATAAGATCATAGTTACATTGATTATCAGATTGGCAAGTAATAGCCTTCTTGCTTAATGAGCATACAGTTGTTAATAAAGGTTGATAAACATGGTTAATAAGTAAGGGAAGAGGATGCAGAAGGTCGGATTTATTTATAAGAGCATTAGGGGAGTGTTTCATGAATAGTTTTGTCAGTGATTTTCTTTAAACCTCTGGAAATCATTGCATCTCATTGGCCGAGTGCAAACTGTTCATGAAGTCCGCCCGTAAAAATTAATAGGCCTCACCCCTACGTCAAATGTACGAGAAGAACTTTTAGAACATCCATGCTACAACACTTCTGAGGAGCATGCTCCATATCTTGGCCCCTTTCTCGGCAAACCACACACCACAAAAATCTCGCATTACTAGAAATGATAAAGTAGTTCAAGCATCAACTCGAAAGAAAGGAAACATTGAATGGGTTACAGGGAAATAATGTCTCAATTTCACTTTCAGGGGGATATTTTCTTGTTTTTCGACATCCTCCCGAGCATGGTTTCAAGCCACATTCAACCTTCATTCTTTACATGATG
This sequence comes from Lytechinus variegatus, assembly GCF_018143015.1. Taxonomy (NCBI): domain Eukaryota; kingdom Metazoa; phylum Echinodermata; class Echinoidea; order Temnopleuroida; family Toxopneustidae; genus Lytechinus; species Lytechinus variegatus. The sequence continues at coordinate 35,717,956 of NC_054749.1, forward strand.
ATCATGGCCTGAGAACAGATGACGTGGCCTTCCGACCCCGATATGCACACCACAATGTACCTGTTCATATTTTCCCGGGCCCTTGACTTTCTAACGCTGATCATCCAAGACGGGCTCCAAGGTATATTGGAAGCTTGATATCTCCCTTTAAGCCGAGGGTGTAAGCAGAAGCTTGTTTGCCCCAGTCATGTGTAATCCTAGTCAATGAGGTATCTCATTACGGGCTGTATGCTAAAGGGAAGGGTCATTGACTCCTGCCGGGGTGAGGGATGAGATGAAGAGGCAAAAGAGGAGGGCAAAGAGAAGAGATGGATGAGACACGAGTGAATAGATAAGTGAATTAAAGGGTAGAAAGGAGGACACAACAATAAGCATGTTTTTTTTATATTTCCAAGAGAGAGAAGAGACAAGAAACGCGATGTAAATTCACCGAAAAATGAAAAGTGGATGAAATAAAGATAGAGAAAAAAATAAAATACCAGATGAGAGAACTTACAGAGCGGAAACATGCTAGGAAGGAACGTATTAACATACGGGCGCACGCAATTAAGGAGAAGGGTTAATAAGTTTTATTTACCCATAAGTATATCGACTTCAGCTCTTATGAAATCGGTCGGGGGGGGGGCAAACCCACGACCTCCGATTCCGTTCATGAGGCGAGCGCCATTCCACTGAGGTACGTCCGGATGAAAAGAAATAAAATGTATGAAATATAAGGAAGAGGTTGAAGACCGAAGACAAAAAAAATATCAAAAATGGAAGCGATCACCTACATAAAATCACCACTTCTTGACTTCAGGAAAGAAAAAATATTTCATTTGAAACTGATCCATCCACTCACAAGGAGATTCAGTTACAACTGCTTTCTAAATAGAAATGATAAGTACAGACATTACAGGTAATATAAATACAGCATTTCCTGGTGAACGGATACAATGTCGTTCTGGAACATATATATTTCCATGGTGACGCCACTGGCATTCATTTTGGTAAGTCTATACTAAAACTTTACCTTAACGGACCCCCCCCCCCCCCACACACACACACACTTTATCCAACGTGAATGGCGCCGTCATGACGTTGTTCTGGTTGAAATGGAATTTTACTTTTTCTTTAAATGCCACGCGCCCCCACTCCCCAAAAAAACATTTAAAAAATCTTAATATAATAATATATTCATAATATAAGAATAAGGGTTTTGGGTAATTAGCATGACTTGTAAAATTTTATTTTAATTTTAGATGAAGGGATCAAATTGTTCTCATTTGAACCTTTATTTCCTCTTCCCTCCCCCCCCCCTCTTTTTGCTGTGTGTGTGGGGGAGAAGAAATCTGAAGTTATATATTAACATATATCTTCAAATGATGTGTATAAGGGTTATCTCTAAAATATTTAATTAAAAATAAAATAATATTAAATTTTATTATATATAAATATATAATAAAAAATAAAAAGTTATATAAAATAGCCAAGTAATAAAAGCATCAGCATGGGATTTATGAAGTTAAATTCAAAGAGATCGATTCCTACGAAGGGGGTCCATCTTTTTGAAATTAAAGACTTCCGAGATGTCAGATATCAACTATATTCTGCATTTTATCACACCTCTTATACTTCTTTTTGTTTTCCCCTTTTTGACTTTTTGATTTGTGAAAGTAAGATCAATGGGGTTATGAGGTCAAATGCAATGGAGCATAAACAGAGAATATGATCTCGAGTTTCTTCTCGGGTGTTATCAACCTGACAGACCACTGAAAGGTCCTCTCTCATGTCCATTCCCTGTGAAGTTCATGAATAATATCTAAACTATTGTGGCTTTTATTTTCAAACTGATAATACTTGTACAGTTGTTGACCTGTGCCTTAATCTGCATCAAAACTGTTGAGACCTGAGACACTGGATATAAACACGAAGCACGACAAAGGAGGATCAAAGATTTAAAGGGGAATTCAACATTGGTGAAAGAATGACAGAAGAATTATCCAGGCAGACAGGTGTAAGATTAAAAGTCGAAGAATATGAATGAACTTATAGATGTTTTAATTTGAGATCAGAAATTTCATCAAAAGTTTGTTTACATCAGCATGCCACATCGGATCGGTCTTAGCAGCATGTCTCATCCACAACGTTTACAATACACTGGACATAAGATTTGGCGCAACGAGCCTTTCTGCAGAGGGAAATACTAAAGGTGCAGCATTTGCATGTTCCCAAAAGCCGTCGATATTTGGAATACTCTCCCAAAAGCTGCTGCAACTTCAACCTCCATAGCTGGCTTCAGGTCATTCAAGATCGCTTGTCATGATTTGCTCCCATGCTGTAAGAGGGACAGACGTGCACCACCTGGGGCTTGTTGCATAAAACTTTTTACCTGAGAAAACTCTGGTAAAAACTGAAAACTAAGGTTAGTCTGATTTCTGCCATTGACTTAAACACAGGGCAAAAACTCTGGTAAAAACAACCTGAGCTTTCTCAAGTAAAAAGTTTTATGCAACGGGCCCCAGTTCTCTACACAAGCACACTCTATATAGAACACCAAGAATACCACCATAAGATCACCACATCATCTGAACCACAAGCAGCAACTGACACACCATAACTCTTACTTCACTAATAGTTGACTCTCAGCTAGCACCATTGTAGGACAGCACTGTTTAAAGGGATATCACTAAAGACTATGTAAATCTCAAAATGGCTGTACCAAAAAAATATCTCTGAGGTCCCTGTTTATGTGTTGCTTAAAAACCTAAATCATGACCAACATTAACTTGGAAGAATAAGGACCGATGTTGATTACATTTCAAAAGGTAATGCCAAAGAATTAAAATGCTAGGGTCTTTATAATTGATTAACTTATTTCATTTGATAATATATACTTTTAATTAATTTATTCTACAATAACACACAAAGTTTTGATCAATAAAAAGCAATACAAAGTGGTATGTATAGTCATATTCAAATGAATAAGTTATTATTTTCTTTCAATATCATAGTCAAATTTTCATTTACAAACTTGAAGATATGAAAGTATCTACAACCCTAAAAGTTTTTGTGCTGCTAAAACCCCCATTCCACAGAGAACAAGACCGCTGAAAAACCTTTGAAAGCCCATGAATTCTGGTTGATCTATCAGAGGTCTCTCAATGAACCTACAATGGTCTTTGAGGTCTTACAAAAGTCCTGACCAATCTTTCAATGGTCTTTGTGGTCTTCATGGGCTCCAAAACTTTTTGAAACGGTTCAAAACAGTCTTAAAACGGTCTTACAGGAAAATGGTCTTTCAGTGGTCTTTCAGCAGTCTTTCAGCGGTCTTTCCATGAACTTTCAAAGGTCTTAATAGTCTTTCAATGATCTTTTAGCAGTCGCTCAAGATTTTTGCGGAGATCACTGTAAGACTCCTTAGAGATCATTGAAAGACCAGGCAAAGTCCATGGAAAGAATTCTGAAAGATCACTTCTTGCAAAAAAGATCTCTGAAAGACCATTGAAAGATCTACTAGTCTAAGACTAGTAACACAAGAAATATTCATCAGTCTTTCAGAGTTCTTTGAGGGGTCTTTCTGAGTCATTCCACAGAGATGACAAATTTCAGTGATCTTGAAGATCGCTGTAAGACCTCACCAATTTTAAGTCTTTCGGTGGTCTTTCAATGGTCTCCGTTCTGTGGAATGGGGGCCTAAGGAGGCATCCCATATTTCAACATGCTAAATATATACTTCACAGTATTATGTGAGATAAAAATGTGACATGTTCTAGGATTCTGGAACTATTATTTGGGCCACTGAAACATATAATTATATAGTGTCAATTTCCACCAAACTATTGCAAAAAATTGGTTCAATGAATTAAAAATATCATATCCCAAAGGTAAAGTTACCATTTTGAGATAGTATGTGGACAAGGAAGAACTATTTTGCATATATTTTTTTTAAACTGAAAGCTCTCAGTTGGATGAGCAAGATACATTATCCTGAAGACAGCAAGAACACACTTGTCAAACGTCAAGTTTGTGTGGTTTTTTCAGGACCAACATACATGTATGTCCACAAAGGATACATGGTGTACCATGAAACCCAATATACTTTTCTTCTTCATCATCATAAAACCCTTCAGAATTTACTAGTCACATTGAGAGCAAAACTTTATCAATTATCATATAATCCTCAATGATTACAAAATCATTTTTCTTTATTCTAGAATAGTATCCTTTTTGTATATTCGTAAAGTTTTAGTGATTTTGATCAGAAAATTTTTCTGAATTCATCCATATACATGTAATTATTTGCATAATTCTTAAAATTCAAAACCTTTTTGGAAATAGAGTGTCCCTAAGGCAAGCACATAATACACCTGTCTGTAAAGAGGAAAATGTAGTTATTAGTCAAACAAGAAAAGTTGAAGGTGGCGACTTCACCTTTGACCTTCTGACCTCAAATCAATGGAATTGCTGAGATCTGCTAGTATCATACGCAACAAATCATATGAGCCTCGGTTAAGTTCAACCATAGAGTTAGCTCCATGGTTCAACTATAAGTTATCACGTTAACAAGGACTTCAGAAGGGTAAAATGAAAACATGTCAGTGTGAACTTGACCTTCTGACCTTAAAATCAATAGGCTTCCTGGGATTCATTCTAGTGTCATACACACCGAATTACGCGAGCCTAGATTAAGTTAAACTGAAGTTATCGCATTTACAAGGACTGCAGAAGGGTCAGATGAAAGAGAAATGAAGAGATAATAGATTCATAAAGGTGCATTGTACCAACAACATAAATATCATGCAAGATCCCCTCCCATTAACATAATATGTCTTGAATTCCCTTTACTTAACATGTCTGTTAATCAGCATTGTCAATAACAGGATGTAATTCATTTCAGGAGATGGTGGATATACATCTTTGCTCATGAGGGGGAAGTGAAATAATTGATTCAAAATCCTACGATTATTTCATCTCAATATCATGAAAGGAGGTTACAGAATATATGCCCGGAGTCATCATTCAACTGTCAATAGTATTCTCTCATTCTACACTGCGTCCCACAAAAAAGGAAACCCATTTCAGTGATAGATTTCAGTTATTAAACATGTTTTTACTATGAATTTGATACTTACGGTAAGAGTGGAATCTCATCTTTCATTTCAGACCAACAGCTTAGCAAATCATTCACGAATGGCAGAGTACAAACAATAAATATTGAGGCCTATCAGAAACGATTTGCTCAGAAAGATATGTCTTAATCTGAATCCACTCCCATTTCAGGAATTAGAGAGAGAAACTTAACACAGAATACAAAAGAAATGCTAATGAGCCAATCGTCGAATAAGCACGGTTGTTGTGTCAAGAACCAATCTTGTCCCATTTTTCTGCGCAATCTGATTTTGACATTAAAATCTCAAACTCGTCTTGCTCATTAATGCGAGAAGTGTTCGTCACATATTAGGTATCAAAATGTAGAGGAATAATATAATTTTATGATGATGTAAATAAAATATCATAATTAATTTGCCTTTGAAGAAAAAAGATGTGGGAATCCCAGTTTCCTTTTTTTCTGGGATGCACTGTATATTAATTTAGCTCTCGGCATATCAGACAGCTAGATTTTAGTGACTTGTAGCAGTAGCATATGCTTTGCCATTGATAACAAGTTTAGAGACACCTGGGGCCCGTAACACAAAGCTTACCAATGATCATAGAACGATTTTCTATGATTGACTGCAGAGACTACAATGTGCAATCAATTGTAAAAATCAAGCATATGATTAATTACTAACCTTAGTGTTATGGGACCCTGGGGCCCATAACACAAAGCTTAGCGATGATCATAGAACATTTTTCTATGACTGATTCCATTGACTACAATATACAATCAATCATGAAAATCAAGCGTACGATCAATCGCTAACCTTTGTGTTACGGTACCCAGGTCTTGACCTAATCAAAATCTAATAATAATTTCATTGAACCTCCAATATGTGTTTCATCAGAAATATTGTCAAATGCATCGGGGGATTTACAGTCACAACCTCATCTAGTGTACTGATTCCAGAACTGGAAGGCAGCGATCCAAATTCCCTTCCCTACTTGCAAAAATTGAATTATTTTTCATTTGTTCTAATCCAATTGACCAATTCCTTGATCCAATTACACATCAGTTAAATGAGGCAAAGTAGATACTGATTGAGAAATATAGATAACCTGTTTGCCAGTTGTTGTGGAAACAGGGGATTAGAGCCCATATTGAAACTGACCTTCCAATCTATAAATCTAATTAGATAACCATCTTATCAGCTAGAATAATAAGAACACAAATCAAAATGACCTTATCCCTAGGAATGTCAAGTTCTGCATTTGATGGATTTGTATTCATATTTGTGGACCATCTCTACTCACTTGGGTCATATCTGGTTTATAACTCATATAAGAGGATGTTAATTGCACAAAGATTTCAAATCAAATGCAAATCTGAAAATCAAACACAACATGAGTTTCAACCAGCCTGAAGAAAGTTTGTTGTTTGCTTTGTTCTAACAAAGAGTTGCAACAGATTTGAATCAAAATTAAGATTAATTTCAAATTGCAATAGGAATTGAGATCAATCTCAATTTGAGTTAATAGATTTGAATCTATTTTAACTCTTTCTATTAAAGATATGGCCCTGATCTAGCAATAGCTACATTTTCTACAGAGTAAATACAATACTACCTAGAGTAAAACAATTTGCAATAAGTCACATTGAATTGCTACACGATGGACGGATTGGAAAACATTAATTAACTAAAAAAAATTATCAGTTCTCCAAATGAATGTCATGTTGGCATTTTCATATAATGGTTCACCTGTACGATTGATTGTGATCTAGGATCATGTATTATAGATTACAGAAAACAAACTAGGTCTATCTAAAGGGGCTGCCACACTGTACCAGACACACAGAAATTTGTCAGCGCTAAAAGAGCACTAATAGTAGGCTCAGTCACCTTGTTAAAATCATAATGTCAAGCATTGATCCAAGAAGTAAATAATGTACTGTTGTAACATAAGGCATCACTGCAACATTATCGGTTGTAACAGGGTCTCTGCTGGCGAATTGTTAGCGTTAACAACATTCTTGTGAGGCAGGTACTCGATCTAGCCAATATGCCTATAGCAAGCCATTCTATCATTAAATCTGATTTTTGGATATCTAGAATTCATTTCTTTCTTTGATATCAAGCAATCACTTCTTCACATGAAGAAATCAAGAAACCATTTCTTGATGTAACAAAATCATTTTGTGCTTGGTTAAGAAATGGCACCTGCTGATATCAAGGATATAATTCTCGATATCAAGAAATAGGATTATAAGAAAAATGGCTTGGCATGTGTATATCAACCTACACTGGCTTAATCACCAAGGTGTGACATCCCCTGAGCTTTAAGATTTCATTGAATATCATTGATGATCACATGGAACTCATCTCAATGGATTAAGTAAATAGTTCAATATCACATGGATTAATTGAACACAGCCCAATACAATAAGCTACTTCCAAAATTCTAAAGGGAGGGGGCACTATGAGTGTGATATTAGATTAGCAAATCTTGCTTGTGATGTTACTATGACACACACTGAAAATCATTTTCTTCTATCTTTCTGTAGAGCTTCTACTCTAGCAGACAGAGTACATCCTTAGGTAGAAAGCCATCCACCCAGTTTCCTATGTGTCCAGTGTTATGACATCTATAATACCTGTAGAACATGCACCTTTGATGATACAATCATTGGGGGTCAATGTTAGAGCTGATGCTCCTTCTTCATGACCTTCCCATTCATTCTAAATGTCCTTCTTTCAGAAGATGGATAACCACTTTTATCCCCCGCTGAAGATGGTATCTTGTAGCGGACCGTTATCGGTCCTCGCGTCCATCCTCCTTCTCGGCGAGCGCGTGATCCATCATTTCTTCTATCTTGGTCATCTTCTCACGAGGTTTCCCGACCAGCTCACCCCTCGCCTTCTCCTCCGCATCGATCTTAGCCCAATCAGAGAAAGTGATGGGCGTTACTCCTGGGAATCAAGGTAGAGAGAAAGATTATGCAAAAAAAAAGAGAAAGGTGTTGCCAGCAGACAAAAGGGGACAGAGAGATCATCAAATAAAGAGATTTCATGGAAAAGAAAGAAAGTTGCTGTCAGATAACCTACATTATGGAATTGTAATCTGCATTAGCAATTGATGAGTTCATCAAATTCTTCATTCAGTATTGATGTCATCATTTTAAAAGTGTCATGTAATGCCAAGTCAAAAACAAGTGATGTGTTTACAGAATCAAATCTGCCAGGATTGAATATAAATCTCCCTCTGTCTTCTGCCTGCCTTTCCTAACTTTCAATTTATCTCTACAAATAACTCTCTGCAAATGGTTGAAGTAACCCGTCCGGATGAAGATGCATTGATATTGATTTTACAATAACTGCATCACATGCATCTAATGCAGTTCAGGGAAACTGTGCTCCAGACATTATTGAAAATGAGCTTTACATCCCCAAATATCAGTTTAAGTACGTACATTTTTTTTTGATGCAAGAATGTTTGTATCCGCTAAAATTCAAAAAGAAAATCTTTAAAATAATTCCTTATTGAGTTCTTTTCTTCAATAAATTACTAAGCCTCCCAAGGCTTACAATTCATTCAATTTCCATTGTGATGTCAAATGAAAACTTAAACACAATCATAGTGAATGTCATTGCAGTCACTGCCTATGATACGAGGAACACAATTTTCAATGATCAATATCCATGTAGGGGAAAACTTCCTGTTCATATACAACCTAAATTCACACACACAAAAAACTTAATTAAATTTACCACCAGTCTACCCCCAGGGTATAATGAATGTCCTTTTGTTGATCTAAATGACCATTTCCTAGGTAAATCCCAGGCTAAAACAGTCCTATTGTACCTATACCGTAGGAGGATAATGCCTACCCAATAAAGAGTCGCATTTTCAATTAATTGCTAATCAATATGTGCCATGAATAAAATATTGCTATCTAATATATTACCCATTGTAAACTGAAACATAAAAGTATATCCAGGACCCAAATTAACTGCAGCATCAACCCATTAGCACTGTCAAATTAATTGCAACACTCTTTCAATTGAATAATACATCAATCTGCTTGAGGTATTTCAAAGACAGAGAAAGTGATATGTGAGGGTGTAATTTCGGATACACTTCGTAATTCCGAAACACGTAAATTGCCTATACCTCGATGTTCGTTAATCCGAAAATTTGTGGCGTTATTCTGAAGGTACGTTTTTCCGAAAGTTCAATAATCCGAAAACGAAATAAGGTTCGTTGTTCCGAAGGTTCGTTAATCCAAAAACGAAATAAGGTTCGTTAATCATTACGCTTTCAGACTAACGAACCTTCGGAATTATGAACCTCACTTTGTTTTCGGACTAACAAACCTTCGGAATTACGAACCTCATTTCGTTTTCGGACTTGCGAACCTTCGGAATTACGAACCTTCGGAAATACGAACATCCGGAATATCCGAACCTTCGGAATAACGAAGCTTCGGAATTACAAATGTATGCGGTAATTTAGACCCTATTTAGGCAAAGATATTTGGTAAATCATCCAGCCTGTAGGCTCATTAAGGGTCAAAATAAAAGTGTGCAAAATATTTTAAACGGACTCTTCCAAGCCTTGTAACCTACAACCATCTTCATCACTACGTATCTTTTTCATGCCAAGGCCTTCACAAGTGAAAAAGCAAAACAATGTAGGCATACAATCCTAATATTATCATATTTTCTTGTTCGTTTCATAACTATTAATCACTTTCATCATGATACAATTCAAAGGGACCACATTACGGTCAAATGTACACTGTGAATGACAAGTTGCCCATTTGGAGCTCTAAAAATCAAGTTAATCTCGCTGAACATCTTTGAGTAAATAAATGCTCCAATGTTGAGAATTAATGCTCTTTATGACAACCTTAGTTGAGAACACCACATATCTACTCCTCATGCATCTAGACAACTCCAATCTCTGCAAAAAAACTTTTGATTTAATTTTGGAGCTCCTAATGCACAATATGATTTGTCAGTCTCCCAATAATGATATCCTCCAGTGATCACCTCAAGTCATCAATGGCGTAAATTCAATCGCAATTACACAACCCTCTGAGGACCGAACGACGGGCACGGATTCCACCTCCAAGGTGGAGGAGAAAGAATTATTTTCAAATTAGGCCAACATTTCCAGAGGCAGGGAGGACTTCAACAAGAGAATTACCTCATGAGCCCCCCTGCTGTATACAACATTCGCCAAACAACACCCAAAGATGATGTAGAATACACCTAACAGAGTTCTATTCAATCGGGAGAGGGGAAGATGAAGAGGAGGAGGAGGAAGTGAATGATTTCAAATTATCACTAGTTTGTCCCCTATGTACCTTTCACTTGATAATTTGATAAACCCTTGTCGCCGTGGGCAACGCATCATATATATGAAAATGTTGATAGGAAAAGGATTTGAATAGAGAAAGATGGAAGAGAATTAGGATGAAATCAAAATGGCTTTCACCCAATATGGGATAAAGGTTGATCATAGAAGAACTTTCATTTTGCCAAATAAATAATAATGATCATAATAATAATAATGATAATAATAATGAATTCTGGATCAATCTCAGTGAACTCCTAACATAAATGTATGCTAATCAGCATCAGGGAAATGCACATAGATCTAATAGACCTGGATAAACCGTTCTATATCAAAATAAAGAGTACATAAAAGCTATTTCTCTTATAACTTTTATTTCACTTTTCTCTCACTTGTCTGGACTGAATTGAAAGAAAAGTTCACGGAACTCAAAATCAGTTCATATGGATTGCCCAAAAGATGCAGGCCCCGTTGAAAAAAGAATGTTGTAGCAAAAGGATGGACTGGATTCTATAATTTATTCTTGTCAGATTGATAATACATGACTACCTGTCAGCAGTTTGTTCATTTGAATCCTTCTCCATTTTCAGAAAAAAAAAGAATAAAAAACAACTTTTCGTGTGTATTCATGCATTACCAGAGTTTAATTGCAGCAAACTGACAAGAACAAATGATAGAATCCATTCCATATACAGAGCTGCCAACCTGAAAAGGAACATTTCAGTATTTTTTAAGCTGAAAATCTGTATTTCGGTGAGGAAATCAGTATTTTCACAAGGACCACACATACAACTGAAACTTAAGAAATCAGTATTTTACATGAAACTATCAGTATTCTTCTCACTTTTCAGTACTAAATACTGAAAATCAGTACTACTTGGCAACTCTGCATATAAGGATTCCTGCAAAAAACCCCCAACTTTTTGTGTGTATTCATGCATTACTAAAGTTTAACTGCAGCAAACTGACAAGAATAAATGATAGAATCCATTCCGTATATAAGGATTCCTGGCGTTGGTTTCCTACGAGACTTGAGTCACACAACGATGCAATTGAAATGTATGAATATATTTGGGTTAACTTGGTTCTTAATCCCATCCAAATTGAATGCATGATGAAGAACATGTCCATCCTCCATATTCATAACACCATTGGGAAAGTTAAGTTTTGAGAAAAGGGATGTAGAATTCATGAATCAAATTGAATTTAAATGAATTCCCTGGCTCCAATAATGATCTGCTACAAGTATTCTCAATCCATGTTTTATGGAAGACATATCGTGTCATGAAATGTTTTATGGAAGATAAATTGTGTCATGATATGTTTTATAGAAAACATATCGTGCCATGTTAGGTCATGCATCTCCTGGATAGAAAATAAATTGAATTTAGCCTACATAAAGAGAGTTTGAGTGAGCATAATGTATTGAAAAACCAACATATCCGAAAGCAGTGGCCAGGATTATTTTGAAGATATGAATAATCTAGATCAAGTTGAATAACTTGAATAATTCAAATAGTTTTAAAACATATATTTTTAAAGCTCTTTCATCTGTATCAAGATGGGACTACAAAATTTGTTATTCTGATGTATTTATTTTATCCTACATGCATAAATTCACTATAGAACAGAATATTCAAGTTATTACTTTTGTTGTTATTTTTTGTTTAACTGTACATCTAATGGGTATATTTTAAATGAACGTTGTATCCTATCTCTATCTTCTTTGATACCATATCATAGAATTTTAGTCCGCAGAAACATTAATAACCTTCTTTTTTTATAATTTTACTGGCTGTGGATATCTTCCGGTAACAAATACATGTTTTGAAGCTCTGTAAACGGAAATGCATTGATCAAGCTTGAAAACCATGACAGCGTTAAAACATACAAGAAAGAAGAATGGTCGCCTCCAGCATCTGAGAGGCTATTTTGAGAAACATAAGACTTGCGAAGAGGATGAAAATTAGAAAAGAAAAATGACAGGATGTCGAGAATGCAATGATACAAACGAGAAGAAAGCTGGATCCAGGCAAGTGGCAGTATAGTGAGATCAGTGACAATATCCTAGACCATGTTTGATCAGCACTTTACTTTCCTTGAGGAATACATGAAGGAAAATGGCGAGTTACAGCAAACAACGAATCTACTGAATTCTTTATGACCACACTTCAAATTTGTCACATCGGCCCTTTATGAGTGCTTGGAAAAGTCAAACACACTCTAAAGCCAAATTAATGAGACACAGGCAAGGAGAAAAGAATAAAACAGTATCACAGGGATGGCTGGAGAAAAAGTGAAGAGGCTGTAAATCTTGGCCCATTTTTTTGTGAGCTGATAATGATATGGTTGACGTATGAATGCTCGTGACTAGGATTGATTGCTTCTGACTCGCTCCAAGTTTCTGTTAATGATAAGGCACTGAAAATGCTATATCAACTGGTTTGATTCATGGATAATGATAAATGTTTATAAATATCAAAGAAATTAAACATGGTCTTGAAGAGTAAGGCTATAGACCATTCCTTCAGTTAAATGTTTAATTGTCAATGTTCTATTGGAAAGGGTCCAATATTTTTTTTTCCTAATAATAAATCTTTGATTACCATTATTAGAGAGAACAGAGAACCAGTACACGAAATATATCAGAAGCAAAATATTTAAATGAAAAAGACATTTATTGTGTATATACTCAGTCATGGTTAATCATTGGGCAAAAAGTCATGATTGATTTTGATTTGTTTTACTTCCACTGCGAAAGAAAGCATTATTTAAAGGACAAGTCCACCCCATCAAAAAGTTGATTTGAATAAAAACAGAAAATTCCAACAAACATAACACTGACAATTTCATCAAAATCGGATGTAAAATAAGAAAGTTTTTAAAGTTTGGCTTATTTTTTCACAAAACAGTTATATGCACATCGTGGTCGGTTTATGAGGAGACTGATGATGTCATCCACTCACTATTTCTTTTGTATTTTATTATGTGAAATATCAAATATTCTTATTTTCTCCTCATTGCCAAGTGATAAACCAACGATTTATTTCGCCCTGAACATGTGGAATTAACATTGTTTGATACTTTATGGCTCAGTCAAGTTGGTCCTTATTGTTGAATCTGTAAAAATTATTGTAAAATTCAAACAATAAGAAACAAATGAAATAGTGAGTGAGGGACATCATCAACTGTCTCATTTGCATGCAACTGAGTTGTGCATATCACCGTTTTGCGAAAAATAAGTGGAACTTAAAAATGTCATAACTTTCTTATTTTACATTAGATTTCGACGAAATTTTCAGCGTTTGATTTTTCTCTATTTACCTTAAATCAACATTTTTTAGGTGTAGATTGACCTTTAATTTTAAGGTCATCCTGACAAGTTATGACTTAACATCCACTATATAATCCAACTGGCATCAAATAATACACATACATGTAGAAATTATTTTTACAAATTAGTTTCCCTTTAAGAATAAATCAAATCAGAGTATCAATTGACTATACATGTAGAAGGATGTAAGCTGGCATAGGATACTAACTCATATTGACTTTGAAATAAAAAGCCAAGTCACTGGAAATGAGGCCAAAGCTTTGAGTGAGCATATCTTTTATGAAAAATAGCGTTCCAAAATTCTAAAGAAAAGAGTTTAGAAAAGGCAAATTTATAATGAATTCTTATATCATTCACTCTTCTTTCTGTCTAGAATGGCTCTCTTCTTTGAGGGATCCATGTGGCCACTTTTCTCACCCTCCATTCTCACTCTCTGAAGAGTGAATGTTTCACTCTAAGTGTGGGTGTGTGTGGAGGTGGGGATGTAAAGGAAGAGAGAGGGTGAGAGAGAGATCACATGTCATCCCTTGAATGTGTAATGATGTTTAAAAGAACACTCAAAGAGTTTACAATACAAGTGTCGGCCCATATTTTAGAAGTGGGGAATACTTGTATAACCATTGGCAATTCTGTATGAAGTACGCATCTTTGCTGCAATTTATCAGACTGATGCAACTAATTAGCAATGGCTTGTTTACTTCAGGCATACAGCATTGTGAAAAAAGGGACATTTATTTCAATAAAGATAAGATTTATGATAAACTCAGAAGTGATCTAGCCTCTTCTTCATGGTCGTTAGCTGCAATCAAACTCTAATATCTGGATAAGCGTTGTGGCCCAGTGGATTAGTCTCCGGACTTTGAAACAGAGGGTCGTGGGTTCGAATCCCAGCCATGGCGTAATTTCCTTCAAGAAATTGATCCACAATGTGCTGCAATCAACCCAGGTGAGGTAAATGGGTACCTGGCAGGAATTTATTCCTTGAAACGTAGCGCGCATAACAGCTGCACTGCTAAAGCCAGGGTAATTATGCGTAAGTACTGCGTAAGTACAGTAGAGCGATAGAGACTTCTGACAAAGTAAGCATTAAGCGCTATAAAAGCAAGTATAATTTTTATTATTATAAGTGTATTCCAGGATCCAGCACTTCAGCAGTTAACTAGATATTTCAAGAATAAAAGTCTGAAACCTAGGTGTTATAGTATTGAGTAGGAAGTAAGACAAAAGCAATTTTTGATCAATTCAACTAATCTGGTTACAACTTGACAAGGTTGTAAAAGTTGTTCAGCTTTGGATGTACATGTATATACTTTTGTATGGTGATCCTAATAATATGGTTAATTTTTTGCTAAGAACTCTGTGTTCATCTATCCTCATCAATCCCTGCAGGTTATAACAATGATATGCATATTAATTTACACTGCGCTTATTAATACAATGTTTCTAAGCACTGTATACTACTACCACAGCTTAAGCACTACTCTGATCAGCCGCTAAATCATTCAAGGATTCCTTCCTCGTGGGTACCAAAACTAAATTCCTATGATAATTTCAAAATATAATTTTATCAACTATCATACATAATTCATCAATGCTAAAAAACAAATCATGAACTGAGAACCTTGCTTCCTTTTTTGTGAGACACATTGTATTTCTCTTTCACATTATATCCATTTTAATTTTAAATTCTATTGAGTTTTCTATCTCAAATTATTTCTATTTCTTTATCATATTCTAATATTTCTAAAGTTCATGCAAAAATCTGAGAAAATCATGAATGCTCATGCCCTCACCCCCCTCTCATACATAGAGATAGTTCTTGTACATAGAGATATTTTTAATAGTTCAACGTGAGTCTGGGGGAGCACCTACCCTAAAAGATTGATTACAATTATTAGACTGATTGCAACTTACTTCCAATACATCATGTACCAATTTCATAATGGTCATATGATTTATGGCAGACACTTTCTCGTCCACAATTTCCTCAAAATGGATATCTTTTTTTGATGGGCAGAGAACCCAATCTTCATTCTTTCTTGCTGCTGTCAAATGGAAATCAAAGAGCCTCTATTTTATGCTCTAATTATGGTAATAGCACCAGTCGTCTTTTTTTTCATTTTGATCATTGTCAATCATGAATTCTAATTGTTCTCTTTCATTCCATGTTATTATCCGTAGTAAACAAGAAAAGAAATTCTCTAAATATTCATGAAAAATAAAACCAGTGGGTAATAAAACGATGCAGTGTTATCATGCTCTTGAACTACAGGAGGATAAGAGTGGATTTATTGTCTTTGATCTTCAGATTAAGATAATAAAGGCTACAAAATGCATTTTATTCCAGTTATTTCTTACTCATTATGGTGGTATTTTAAACTAATGCATAACAAATCAGCCCTACAACATTGTGTAATATCCTACAGTATAATGTGTTGGGCTGGATAGTCCAGTGACAAGGACTGTATAGAGAGAATGCGCCAGTGAATAATATATTTTACATCATTTCCAGTTTTTCAAGATATCTCTGAAATTTTCTTACTTCAGAATATGAAGGACTTTATTTAACAGATTTTTTAAAAATTGTGGCAAATATCTGATTCTGCTGACTTCCCTTCAACACTATGAACTTGTTGATAGAATGTATGCCAAACTATGACTTATGTATTGATTAATGCCAAACCATTGACAGCACTGCCTCCCATTAGAGTTAGAAAGTGAAGTGGGATAAAACGTAAAAAGATGCTTGCAAAGACAAATCAGTGAAAAAAACTAAGAATGTGAACAAAAATAGTCTGTTTATTATGGTGACTTTTTTTTTTTGAATCGATAGCAAGAAAGGTCAGAAGTTGAGCTTGACTTTGTTGAAGATCTTAGTCAACAGAGGATTTGTACTGAAATTCACTTGAACTGAACCATTAGTAGATGTGAGTTTGACAAGGGATTTGGTTCTGTGACAAATGCCCATGTCTTCATTCCTGAAGTTAAACCAGGTTCAGGTAAAAACAAGAAATCGCAAAACAAAATCATTATCAATAAAAAATTCACATATTTAGTCTTATACATGTACATGTAAGTAATGTTAGGATTGATCAATTTACTGCTTAAAACTGAAAGTACATGTACTGTATATAGGACTTGAATAATGTGAAAAATAATTGCAAAAACAGATGTATGAAGTCGTAGAGGATGCTTAAGGAAGCATGGTATTTCAAAATCTTGCAACAACTGTCATTTGGATGACATGTTTTCCACATCACTAGCAACTGTGGTCATACTAAAAATCTCCCTCAATCCATGCGGTTACCAACTACACTGTATTAACCAAACTTGGTCAAATGTGAATCATTTTAATTGATGTTCACCCCAATAACTAGACACTTCATGGCTGACCTGTTTTCATTTCAGCAATTGGCAAGTATGTTCACTGTCAAGCATGAAATCACAGGAAAGGTTTTCACAAACATCTGGGGGGTTTTTATTCACGTCCTTTTTGCAACATGAAAAGAAGAAAGTTAGAAAATTGAGAGGTACTCCAGGATTTCATAAACAATTGGGCCCACGCAATGATATAAATTCATATGATTTATCAACATTTCTTTTTCATGTTATGGCAGCAATAGTGAATAGGGAACAATTTTGAGATAACGTACAATGTATTATTATGTAGTTCATTAGCTATTATAAGCATACATGTAGGGGCAAAGATGCAAAACACAAATAAACAAAAAAAACTCACTTTCACCAACAAATAAAATACATGTATTCTTTCAGGTTTTACCGCACAAGAATAGCAGTGTTATCTAAGAAAAGAAAAATAAAATAGCTTCATTTGAGCCCAACTTACATCTTTTCATGTAATTTTATAAATAAAATAATCAGTTTCTCAGACATTTCTGATTTTGTTAAACACACATTCTGGGACAGGAATTGGCCTTTAAAAAATTTCCCTCGGCAATGCACAAATTTGTCACTTATCTAAATTTGGAATTGCAAATTACACACATTAAGCACAAATTGTGTGCCGTTTCAATAATAGCCTACATGTACCTCGATGGAGGAGGAAAATGAGAAGTTTTAATAAAATTCTGATCACGATGATGATTGATAGTAGCCATCAATATAGATTCCACAGGTGCATTGTAAAACGTAATTAAAACTAAGGCACAAAGAGGCATAATAATGTCTGGACAAGGGGGGGGTGGCGAGTAAGAGAGGGCTATGGCCTTGATTGGAGGTTGGATATTTATTGGCTATTTATCAATGTGTAGGAGGGTGCGTGGTAAGAGATGCAATGTTATCTTATTAATTTCCCCTTTCCTATATTGTCAGACACTTTTTTTCAATCTATTTCCCTCATTTATCTTAAATTTTGATACTGTATGGTAAGAAAGAGAGAGTTAATCGGTCTGACCTCAAAAGAAACTTGAATAAGTAATTTCTGGAAAAACAAAGTAGATTTTTTGTATTTTTTTTTCTTTCTCTCTTTCCCCAATCTCTCCCTCTCTACCCCCTCACATCCTCTTCCCACTCTCTTTCTCTCTATTCCCTCTTTTGTGCGAGCAAGACACTACCCTTTCCACATTATACACATTTTTGCATACAAATCTACATGTTTATATGACACTATGTGTTTTTTTTTAATGTGCGCAGCTGTCATTTGGGGGTGCTTTAGCACATCAGCTTCTTATTTACATTTCTACAATATAAGACACATTCCTTGTCTTTCTGGAGATACATTATCAAACAACATACATGTAGTTTGCAAGTATAATGTAATTTTCCACAATTTGTAAAACTTTGACTATTAAAATTCCTCATGATTCTAAAAAATGAAACAGAGTAATGGCATTTTTTTCAATTAAAGATCTTACTTAAAGAAATGTTTGGGCTATTTTTCATTCAAATTGATATCAATTATAAGTTTCATTTGAGCTAGCAAAATCAGTTATAGATAGAAAAGCTGAGTTATTTTGTATTCTAGTTAATTTATATTATAATATTTAATAATTGCTTAATACTAGCCAGTTTTAATCAGGATAACCATTTCAATATTGTAACTGCTGTAGAAAAAAATCTCCTGGCTAGTAAACAGAGTTGATGTTTGGTGTATGGTCACATATCAGTTTAACATTAAGATAGATCAATGAATAGCAAAGTATGCCAGAGGAAAGAACAAAAGGCAAGATTAGACTACAGAAAAGATAATATTCAAACAGATGAAATGAAAATTATTAAATAAGAGAAATGGTCACTATGGATATCACAAGGTGGTTTCAAACCGCCTCGATCACAAGAATCCCCGTTAAATTACGAGAACTTTTTTAGGCTAAAAAATACCCATTAATTATTCCTGCATTCACACCGCCCTGAAACATACCCTTTCGGGATAAGTTCCCGAAGTTACGAGCATGCGCACTATGGTCTGATAAGCAGGCAAGGCGCGAGATTCAAAATCACTAGCCCAGCAGCCACCCACACCGCCGCACCCAACGACACGCTGGGCTAAAAGTTCCCGTAATTTGCTTTCACATCGCAAAAATACCTGCGACCTTGGAAAAATCCCCGCGAAAGTTCTCGTAATTTCGCCAAGTACCTACTATTTAGCGGGTATTTTCTTTCGGGGAAATTACGCGTAGTTTGCTTTCACATTACCAAAATACCTGTTATTTTCTGATCGGGGTAAATTTCCCAATCGGAGAATACCTGGAACTGACGAACTTCGAGGCGGTCTGAAACCACCTTATAACTTCATATCTTAGGTAGATCAAAGAGTGGATGGAATCATCCAAACCCTATTCTTTTTATTTTTTGTGCAGAATCTGCCCTTTTTCTTTACCCTTTTACCATTGATTTATACACATTATAATAATAATATAGGGCATTCATATTGCACACATATCCACCTTGTTAGGTGCTCAAGGCGCTACTATATTACCCGGCTAAGCTAGGCGACATCATTTTTATTTTCAATATAATTACCATTATATTAGTAGTAGTAGTAGTAGTAGTAGTAGTAGTACTATTATTTGATTATTTTTATTATTACCATTATCATTATCATCATTTCTATTTTTTTCATTATTAGTCTTATCATTTATTATTATTATTATCATATTATTATTATTATTATTAACATCATCATTATTACTTAAATAATTATTAGTATTACTAGTATTATTATTGTTGTTATTAGTGTTGTTATCATTATTACTTTAAGAAGGAAAATAAAGACAGAGGAGCTTATGGGGACATTACAGAGTAACAAGTGTAAAACACATCAATGTTTGAGGGGGTGGAGGTTCTGGACAATCCTGTAGGTTAAGATCTACAGAAGATCTTCAACATGGCTTACTGGACGGTAGGGACTGCTGGGCAAAGGCAAGTCAGGAAAAACAGATTCACTTATTATTTAATTCAATATCAATCACTTGTTCTTAGTTTTTGAAGAAAATAGTTTCTGTACATGAAATATACACATTGAGTTTTGGGGTATATTGATATCTTGAGTAGATCATAATATTTAAATATTAATTAAATATTAAATATTTCAATTTCAAGAAGAAAATTATAATGTTAAAAATTACATTTTGAAAAACTTTCTGTAGTGAAGGGGTGTTTCATGTACACTATTAAGAAAAAAAAACCTTTCTGACATTTATTTCACAAAATTATATTTAAAAATATTTCATAACACAGAGAAATGAATACAACAAATTGTGAGGAAGAATGTACATATTATAGGCAACATATTTACATAAAAGTACACACTTCTAACATTTAAATGAACATTGTTATATAAACACAAAAACATTCCAGAGGTCCCGAAGTAGTATTCTCTCCAAATATATCATTTGCATGTGGTATATCAATGCTACATAATAAGTTGGTATCCCTAGTTGTGATGAAAATGTTGATCAGTGTCAAAGTAAGGCATGACTACAATGATTTTTTTATTCATTTTACCAAATCAACAATATTGATTTTCATTGTTGCTTTGTTTATTACATTGTTTGTTATATATTGTATTGTAGTTTAAGAGTGCCCTTTTTAGTTTTGTTAAGGTGGCAGACCTAATAAGGCTTTCCCTTTTCTAACCATCTCTTCCCCTATAAAAATAAACCTATCCAAAATATTTTTTCATGAATATCATAACGATGAATGGTGTATTTTACAGTTTTCATTCAAATTTGTGTTAAACTTTGAATGTGGGTGCATCTTGGTCTAGTGGTTCTGACTCTCGCCTTTCAAACAGAGGGCCGTGGGTTCAAATCATTATCATCCTGTATTCTGTATTTTTGTGTTGTATATTGTTTTATCAATTATGTCCTTTTAATGGACTAAATGCCATCAATTCTATTCAATCTTACCTCTCTCTGCAAGTAATGCTAGTATCCTATCCTGTCCATCAGGTTTAGTAGTGTCTATAATCCCTGAGTTGATATCATCCAGCATGCACTTAGCTGTCTCAATACTATCATTCAATGATGATAGTATCACACCTTTAGGGCCTCGCTTCACCCATCCGCTGCAGTAAAGACCTGTTCATTTTAATAAGGATATGCCAATACAGCCTTTAGAACATTGACTTTGATGATACACAACGCTTGAGGAAGATATTGTATCATACAAACTTGACAGATTCTTGGTGTTGAACAAGTGTAACGTCAATTGAAACCAGTAATGATCGTTTGATTTATTTTGAAGAATTTTAATTCAGTCAACATCACAAAGGTCTGCAAGTGGGACCACAATTATACCATTATTGTAGTCCTATTTTCATGGAGTTGACCCAGTGTAACATCATTAAACAATCTTTCCTTCAGAATCAAGAAAGAAGTGAATGATTTCCAACTAAAACAAAATAATCAAGGAAATGTGGGAAATAAATGGCCATTTCATGGTTGGAAAGATGTAAGATGGGAAATTTCAGCAACTTTTGAGTCAAATGGCAAGGCTGAAATTTACCATGAGACCAGGTTGAGATTGTGAGAGACGGGTATGTCCACCCTGCGCCGCCCAGCATGGAGACAACTCCGACGGTGTATTGATTAAGTGTATTCATTTAATACCTTGGTTGATGAAGGTAAATGGGTTGGTTTTGGAAAAGACATACATTAAATCCTGTGAAAAGCTTCAGTAAAAGTAACATCTAACATTCTCATATTACAATATGAAACTCAGCCTTTGTATTTTAATAGCTGATTCTTTATGAAAGTTTGAATATTATTTTTTTTCTAGCATCCTGTCTCAGAAATGTTTTGATTTTTGTTTTCTTTCAAAAAGAGTCCTTTGAAGACTGATCTTCTACAAATTTGATGTTTATATATCAGAAGGCTATAGTTTGTCATGATATTTGCAGCTCATTATGTGCTTGATAATTTCTTATATGAAAATAGAAATTATGCAGATATCTTGATTTCTAATGTGCATTGAACAAAAATAATGTTCCAAGTAAAATCTGAAAATTCATCCAAACAAACACATTTTAATTTTATTTTACATCATAACTTGTATGCCATATTCAGAGTAAGTTGTTGAAGAAAAGAAAAAAAAAATGTCCTGATTCTTACCTTGTATTCCGTCTACCCTGCCAAGATCATTCTTGATGACCCCTTTCTGGTGATCAAACGGAATAAAGTCATCCACCTGGACACTCTTGTATCCTATACTCCTGAGTACTAGCCCACAAGGAATGGTTTCTGTCTCTCCGGTCTGGACCAATCTCTCCTCACCATTCACATTCTAATGCATTCAAAGAAATAAGCAGGGATTCTTTAAAGGTAGCTAGAAAATAAAAACCCAACCTCATTACGATGGTGGAAACACAGCATCCAACATGTTGTTTACCTTGCATGTCCGAGAACAATGTGCGTGCAAAGTCTTGTGAGCATTGGTTGAAAACTGAGGGAGTAATATGATCTGCAATATTTGCAATGAATTAACTGCACAAATGTATGTTTATTCCCATATACCCTTCAAACTCTATTTGAAAGGAGCAGTACTTATATTCCGGATCAAGCTACTTTTGGGAATACTGGCAAATTCAAGTGTTACTAAGAAGAGAACAAAATATGGATGACCAGGGAAAAAACAATTACAATGTAAAGTCCTTAGACAAACATCTTAGTTACCTTTCGTTTGTTTCTTCAAATTTTGTTTTGAATTCATAATACTTCTATTTTTCCCGTTAATCTAATTGATAGGCTGAAAACTGAGCGCTTGGAAACTTCTGTATTAAGTGCCCTACAAATGTTATTATTTTTGTTATTATTATTACTATTAGTATCATTATTAAGTATTAAGTGCCATATAAATCTAACTATTATCATCATCAATACATGGTGTTGAATGCATTCTGGTCGACCTATCTCTCAGGATTAATGTGAATTAGTGACAGATAAGGGCACAACTTGCAAGCATGTATTCGGCCCTATGAAATGCACAAATTCTAAAGCTGTGGACCACTGAATAATGTATATCCTCGGGCTCCATATACAGGGAACTTTAGAAGGCAACAGGTTAACCGTCGAACTTGGTACTCAGGAGATTCACACTGAAAGAATCTGAGTTTTCCAGGAAGCAATGGCTTCACACCAGACTGGGGAGGTGAATGAAATGTCAAGGGAAGGGTGATGAGAAGGATTATGAAGAGAAGGGTGATAAAAAGGACGATGAGGAAGACGATGAGGATGATGAGAAGGATGATGAGGAGAAGATGAGGATGAGAAAGACGATTAGGAAAGAATAATGAGGACAATAGAAAGGACGATGGGAAGGACAATAGAAAACGATGGGAAGGACGATAAGGACAAAGAGAAGGACGATGAGGAGGATGATGAGAAGGACGATGATGAGAAGGACAATGAGAAAAATAATAAAGATGATGAGAAGGATGATGAGACGAAGGATGCTGAGAATGACAAAGAAGAGAAGGAAGTTGAGGATGAGAAAGATGAGAAAGAAAATTAGGAAAGAATAATGAGGACAATAGAAAGGACGATGGGAAGGACAATAGAAAACGATGGGAAGGACGATAAGGACAATAAGAAGGACAATGAGGAGGAATGAGGAGGATGATGATAAGGACGATGATGAGAAGGACAATGAGAAGGATGATGAGAAGGAAAATAAAGATGATAAGGATGATGAGACAAAGGATGATGAGAATGACAAAAGAGAAGGAAGTTGAGGATGAGAAAGATGAGAAAGACAATTAGGAAAGAATAATGAGTAGGACAATAGAAAGGACGATGGGAAGGACAATGGGAAGGACGATGACAAGGATGATAAAGACGATGAGACTAAGGGTGATGAGAATGACAATGAGGTAAAAGATGTTGAGAAGGGCAATGAGGAGTAGGATGTTGAGAAGGATGATGAGGAGAACAAGGATGAGAAAGACAATGAGAAGGGTGATGAGAAGGACAATGAGGAGAATTAGATGTACACGCTAGGGACATGGCTTTAGCAAAGTATACTCCGTCTCTCGACTCTTGATCGGATCACATGGCATGTTGGCACTAAAAAAAGCAAGTGAGAGTGACCAACACATGTAGAGTTATGTATGTGGGTCACCGCTTACGTTTGGGAGTCTTGATTACCAGCTAACTGATACATTAAGAATAAGCCTTTAATGGTTGTTGACAAGTGAAAAAATAAGCGCCTCAGGAATAATATTACTGTTTTGCTATTAAAAAAATACAAAAATACAAAAATGGTAGGATAAAAATGGCAAATATGTAGACCAGACTATCCTTTTTCAAGGACAGAGTGGAAAAGTTCATTGCTGTAATCATGCTGCAAAATCACTTATTTTCTATTCAATATCTTTGAATAAGTTTGATGTAATAAGGAATACAGCTACAACTACCCCTTATCGACCACCTAATCTTCTAAGCATCGTATCTGCGAAAATATTTGTCAATTTTACCCAGTTTTCGTCTCATTTGTGCAGAAAATGGAGCAGATCAGAATCCCATGTTTCGCTCGAAGACTCCGATTTAATCCGCGTATATATCGACGAACAGCGAATGTGACGATTTTCCATTTGCTCATTTGCACCCGTCTTTTGAAACCGACCACCCGCGGTACACTAAGTTTACGGCCGATTCTTGTCGCGGTGGCGAAATATTTTTACTCTTTCAAATCAGTTCTATGACGTCAAGATGCTAAATGATCGCCTCACTACTTCCACTGCGAGCTCCTGAGCATGATTCGATGATTGACGACGGATATTTGTTCTAAAGCCGTTTCCTATCGGATTTCTTGGT